>NC_133802.1:33777671-34077671 GCF_043250625.1 Sebastes fasciatus | reverse complement strand
AAGTGTTCTGGACTGTCTTTGGCCATAGGAATTACAGTGACCAATGTGATTTATCAACCTGAACAGCTTATCTCTTAGCCTGTAGGGAGTAGTTGTCCTGGGGAAATTGAGGGCCCCGCAATATTGCAGGAAGGGAACATCTTTAGTTTATAGCCTAATGTTTGATAGAGGTTTCTACCTCTCGTCCTTGAGGTGACATCATACTGTAGTATGATGTCACTTTTTGTGATTTACAATCCTCAGAAGTGATTTTATTTTAATCATATTTATGCAACTGAGACATGCTGAAATTCACAAAACTACTTTTTAGTTAAATGCTACACCCGATTCGACTGTTCGATTCGACCGAGAAAAATTACTACAAATATGTAAATATTGGAATTGGTCATCTCAAAAATGGCATATTTGTTGTATTTCCCCCCTTTTCGGGGAATATGGACACCCTTTTCTACCCCGGGCTATCAAAATAATAGGCTATATAATAATTACGACGGAGTATTAGGGCCACATTGAGGGAAAAAAATTAATCTGAGATTTCGAGAATAAAGTCATAGGTTGACAAGAAAAAAAGTCAGTAATATTCTGACTTTTTTCTCCTAAAGTTATGACTTTATTCTCGTAATATTATGAGTTTTTTCTCGTAAAGTTATTATTTTATTCTAGTTAAGTTATGACTTTATTCTCGTAATATTCTGATTTTTTTTCTCTTAAAGTTATGACTTTATTCTCAAAATCTCTGATTTGTTTTCTCTCAATGTGGCCCTAATACTCCGTCGTAAATAATGATGACAACAAAATAAAATATTACAATAAATCATCACAAACATAACAATTTCTTATATTTGCAGCCTATTTAGAGGTACATTTTGTACATTTTGACATTTGGTTCAATTATTATGGAGCTTTTTACAATAGCAATCATGAGTTTGGCTGTTTGTGCATGTTTCTGAAATAAGAATTATACATATTCGGTTTATTTTGAATGGTCATTATTACTTAGTAGGTCTGAAATCAGTGGTCAAATGTTATCATGTGACCTTTTGTTGTTAGGAGATGAAACTGAAGTGACAAAGTGTCTGTTTAACGTAACTTTCTGTACTAAAATATATATTTTCTGTGTTTTTGTATGTGGTGTGTACTTTATAAAATGCTTTACTTTACCATGCTACGAGATCGATGTCATTACAAAACAAAAAGAAATATTGCTGGACTAAGGACGTATTTACCTTGCGGCACTTTTTCTTTTTCACTCCAATGCTTTTAAAACTGGGCAATCTTCCTCTGAACTGCTCCGGCATGAGAGGATGACACAATAAATGGTTCTCCATTTATTTGTTTTGGATCCAGAGGGAAATTGGAACGATTGCAGTAAAGCTGAAAAGCACTTTCATGTCATTATGATGATGGTCATATTTCCCTCAAGTCACAAAGGGATGCACCCGAGTTTTTTTGTTCTGGAAATAGATATAAAATGAATATATGTTTATTTTTTGTTTTGTTTTGTTTTAACTTATTTTGTTTGTGTGATGTGGACTCCCACCTACTGGTCAGATTATAGTGACTTAAAGGTCTTATTGATAACATTTTTATGTGGAAGAATATTTAAAAAATAACATTCACAGAGCTTTTAGAAAGGTGCCGTGGCTTTTCATCAAAAAATATAAGGATTGTGAATTAATTAGGGCTGTCCCGAATACTATTTTTTGCGCTTCGAAAGCTTCGGTGAGTGATATTCAAAGCTTCGCGGCGCAGCGTGGTGCAGCAGGCTGACATGTTCTTCTGTCTGTCTGTCTCTTCTGCCTCTCTGTCTGTCTTCTACATACAACAAACAGCGATATCTGTCTGAAAATAACTAATAACTAGAATGGCACTCGGAGAGCGCAGACCTCCGCCAACGCATGACTTTAAAAACAGATTACAGATCACAGCTGGCGGTACCGTGAGGTGGTCGGCTTATTATTAACACGGTGTGTTTCCGTGTAACGTATCGGCGGATGCCTCTCTCATTCAGCAGCCTTGTTATGTCTGTATAACGTTACACTACGTTGTCTCTCATCCCGTCATCTACCGCTTTGTTCTTTCTCACCGCGGACGGCCAGCAGCTCCCGCACACACATCCACACCATGGGTGGGTTAAGATCCACACACGTATCTCTCTGCTCGAAGAAGGAGGAAGGAGGCGTGGTCACGCATCATCAATGCGTCATCAGTTACACTGAGCATGTGCTATACCCCGTGGTCTTAATGCTCAGGCTGATCAGAATTCTTAAAAATATTCCTGAATCCGGATCATGATCCGGATTGCCACCAAAATCAAATGGATTGTTCATTGTGCCACACCCCACCCCTCTAAAATATTCAAATCATTCAAATCCATCGCGGACTTTTGGAGTAATCCTGCTAACACACAAACCAACAAACCAACAAACAAACGCCGGTGAAAACAGAACCTCCTTCCTAGGTCTTCAGCTTGGTGGAGGTGAAAAACCCCGAAGCATTTAAATGCCGATTTGAAGGTCGGTTACCATGGCAACGGTTGAAGCTTCGAAGCATCCGGGTCAGCCCTAGAATTAATCATTTTTTTAAATGTTGGCGGTTCCAAAATTACTGCTTTGTTTATCTCTGTGGAAGATAATTTATCTGACATTTGGTTCCCACTTCTAACAAGTCTTGCTGCTAGCAATGTTATCAATAGCACCTTTTAAAGAGCAAAATAGTGAATATATTTTAAGGTAGAAGTCTGAATTAAACTGCAAACTTATATGACTAATAGATAAAAACAGAGAAAGAAAGTGGTCCACAAATGAAACATTTCATCGAGGAATCTCAGACACTTTAACAAAATTTGGTCCCAAAATGAGGTCACATGATAATCATAGAAAAGGCTTGTGGAAGATCTCCACAGTTCATGCAAACTGATGACAGCATCTGTCTTTTTTCTTCTCTCTATTGGCACTGTTTTAAACTCAACCCGATCTGAACCCCTTCTCTCCTGTTTCTAACCCCTCCGAACCTTTTTGACCCCCTCCCTCTCGACATCCTCCCTGATAACTGCTCGTTGTCCAGCAGGAGCCGTAACAACACGACTCAGGGCCCGGCCATATTATTATTATTATTATTATTATTATTATTATTCTGTGTGATAATTAACACTGCCAGTTCTCTGCTTTTTTACAGAGGGCTTGCCATGTATAACTCATCACAGTTGTATGTATAAAGGATTGTTTCCTGTTTTCCCAAAGCTACTGACTTGCATGCGGAGCTGCCTGTGCAAATAGCTATTTTCATCTTTCATCTTTTTGGACAAACATTTTCCTCAATATCAGCATTTAACACCCATCTCCAATTGATCTTTAATGAACATGAATGCACTAATTGGGAACTTGATTTAGATTCACTAAAAACATTGTGTGTATGATTTTATTGTTCAGAGTGTAACCAATCAGGGGCTTCTTCTCATCCCCTTACGAAACATTTAAATTGAATTATTGGTCATTTTTATAGCAATTTTTATTTTTTATGATCTAAACCTTATATATTCCAGAGCATCCCCCTAGGCTAAGTCAACCAACCAGAGAACAATTGAACTTGTCTCCCTTATCTATTCGTCTGTCTCTGTCTGTCTGTCTTGTGTATTGAGTCCGTTGCTCTCTAATCCTGACGCTCGTGCTTTTTCTGCACTTTGCAGAAAACAGCCAAGATGGAGGAATTCATGCCGACTTAATATATGACAGACCATATGACTATAGCTCGGCGCCTGAAATCGTGACGGTAGACCGTAATGCCAAGTATGAGTTCTCAACCTTAGAAAGGGGGGTTCCGAAAGGGTATCCATTGAGGGAACATCAGGAAGATAAAATGCAGTATTTGCAGGTATATTTTTTTATTGATTTCTCTTCATTTCTTTTACTTGATCAGTTTGAATAATTTATTGTGCATGGTGAAATGGCCTTGTGTGCCCCTTTGCTTGAATTCAATCAGACATTTTGTGATGCTATCTCTCCCAGATATGCCACAGATTTTTTTTTTTTTTTTTTGTCTTTTTGACATGAATCAAAAAAATACACTCTGGCTGACTAATGTTTGGTAAATATGACCATCGGCAGTCCCATCAACATGTTAGATGTGCTTCATTTATCCACTAGTGTGTCCTAGCTATGGACCTACATTTTATTTTTGTACGAGGGTAAGAGTGTAGTAACCGACTTACCTTCTACATTTCAGGAATCCCTCAAACGTTTCATGAAAGCACTATAAACATTTGCTCATGTTCTACCCAAAAAGCATTGTGTCCATTGGATCCGGCATCCATTCCAGTCAGATGCAGAGCTGTGAAATGCTCCTTTTTCAGCCTGCATTAACACCAAAGCTGCAGCCTTCTAGGACAATCCAACAAAAACCTTATATTCCAACTGTAAACTCCAAGTTCTGGCTCAGAATCCAATATTATCAATATATATAATCATGAAAATGATTGATTAATGATGATGAAAATCTTGCTGGACTTGGCCTGGAAGGCTGTGGTGAGGATAACGTTAGAATCAACTGATGCAACCCCACACAATATTAACTTTTACACTGTGTCATCTTTGTCAGAAACAAGTTTTCTCAGTACGGCCTGCAGCTGAAGCAGTCTGCATACTTGAATAATTTGCTTATTGAATATCAAAAACAATAATAAATAAATGTATTGTTATAACACCCCAGATGTCCGACATTATAATGGACATTTTTAATATTCACTATTCAATTTGACTTTTTTTTACAAAGCCTTGAAACAGAGATGTATACAGTAGCTGTCATTTCATCAGACCGAATCATTACTCCATCCATTGTTTTTGTGTCCGATGCACATCGTCATATGACGGATTAATTTGATTGTAAAGTGATTTTTAGCTGTGTTATTCCTTGCTGTATAGAGTGCTTCAGGGATGACGTATTTCTGTAGGCCAACCAGGAAGTTAGCATCGCCCTGGTTCCCTCCACTAAAAGCCAATGAGATTGTTCCATTGGGTTTTGGATTATTGCAGAAAATAAAGTCTGTGGTAAACACATTTATGATACTAAATGAACGCCACTTTTATGGTTTTTGAAGCGTGAATGCAATTGTCAGAAGTAAAAAGCTAACGTTAGGCTATAAACGAACTACACCACGGTCGCGTGAGTATAAACAACGAGGCTGTAAAGGAGGACGAGTCGGCGTGATGACGTCTCTCATTTAGCCACCTGTTGGCAACCACCTTTTTCAAGACACATAAAGGTTGCGTCTGAAATTCCACACTAACGTGATTTTAGATCTTATTTGTTTACACATATAAAAAAGGTACAAGTAGAGATTACACAAACAACAACAAATGTGATGGAGAGGTGCAAAAAAAAAACCTTGGTGGGGCTCAATCAGGGCAATCTCCGGTCCACTGCATACCTTAATCAATTATTAAAAAGCATGGTAAAGAGATATAGAAGAAGAAAAAAAAGAAAAAGATATTAGCATCACATGCATTCAAAAGACAAAGTTAAATGGAATTAAAGGTCCCATGATGTAAAAAGTGAGATTTTCATGTCTTTTATATTATAAAGCAGGTTTAAGTGCTTTATAAATGCCGTTAAACTATCAAAACGCTCAATATAAGGAGAAATACACACAGCCCGTATTCAAAAATTGTGCGTTTGAAACAAGCCGTTAGGATTTCTCTCCATTTGTGATGTCACAAATATACAATATTTAGACCATTACACGGTTTTAAACGTAAACATTCTAAAAGTTTATTTCCTGTTGCAGTGTATGTGAATGACATCAGCTGACAGGAAGTAAACATGGACCCAAGCTGTTGCCTAGCAACGTAATTCCGTTGCAATTCCGTTAAAATGCACTAAAACGGAGCGTTTCAGACAGAGGGTGAATACAGGTATATTCAGACAGTACGAGGAAAATAATATGTTTTTTGAACATTACAGCGTGTAAACATGTTCTAGTAGAAACACAAAATACAAATATAAACCTGAAAATGAGCACGATATGGGACCTTTAAATCATGTATTTAACTAAAAACCCACTGACTTCCAGACGAAGGAACCGGAAGTGCTAACATGTTAACTCATTTCCAGGTTTTAGGACTCATTCCTGCAGCACTATATTGGTCTCACACTAAGGTTTCGGACATACTATAATATCTCTCTCTGTTTTAGCGTACTAAATAGCCTGTTAGTGTGGAATTTCTGATGCAACCTAAATGTATGATGGGGAAACAAATAAGGGCCCTTTACAGGACGACATTAAAGGCCCAGTTAGACCGTGAATCAACAAAACCCTTCAAATCATTTATCAAGTAGCACCTCCATTTGAGAATTGCTGTGGCACTTCTCAAGTGGTTTGATTGCAGAATAAAGCCTCTTTATCGGCTTTATTGTCTTGTTCTGTGAGTGTCTCTCTTCAACCTGCATCTCAACTCATCCTCATGCTTGTGCTGCCCTCTGCTGTTCAGCCCTCCTCCCATCTCTCTCTCTAACACTCACTCGATGCTACTGTACCGTCTGCTGTCTCATGTCTCTGTATTTACTAAAACCCACCACAGGGGGGCAGGCTGATATCAATCTTGTGGCTCTTGACGTCACCTTGACAAACCCTCTCTCTCTTGCATAGTTGTCAGAACAGAATGGCATGTGAGTATAACATGTAGGGAAACCATCACCTTTTCTTTTTTTTCTCCCAGTTTTCATCTCCAAATAATGGAGGTGAAATACTAGTTCAGTTATAACCATGTTGAAGTATGTTAAAATGTTCATACATGTCTGAGGGATTAATTAAAAAACAGTTAAAATAAACACTTAACATCTTGGACAATGTGCTGCATGTAGGATTTAACGCAAACGGCTGAATCAGGGCACCAAAAATAGAAAAGAGCTATAAATATTTAAGCAGTTCATTGGGACTACTGTAAGTTATTATAAAATTACAGTGTATTATCACAGTGGCATTGACAGCCACATAACCTTGATGAATCCTACATGTAATTAATCAATAATCTAGGTGTATTAATATCTATAATGTTATATATATAACATGTTATTATGCTAACTGGTTCTGTATTACTTTAGGTGAATGAACAGCAAAGTTATGTATACAACTGAAGGGTTTGGTCTGTGTGTTGCGTTCAGGTGCCCCCTACAAGAAGATACTCCCACGACGAAACCGACATGTGGACCAGCGACCGGATCCCCTCATACCTTCACCGCTGGGGCTCCACCGAGGACATGATAGTGACTGCCCACTACAGCTCCACCTTGCCGCGCCGCGAGAGGCGCAGGAGCAGCCTGGTCTCCTACCACGAGGAGAGCCACCATCACCCGCATCGCAAGCGGCGACGCTCTGAGGACAGCATGCACTCGAGCCTCAAGCACCTGCCGCGCGTGGTCTGCGGCGGCGGGGAGCACTACGAGGACGAGCTGCGGTGTTTTAGCCGCGACGAGGTGATCAACTTTATAGACGAGACGCCGCTGCCGAGCCCCAGGAAGAGCCCCAGGAAGAGCCCGAGGCGCATATCCACCATCTCCCTCATCCCCAATGTGTACGAACAGCACACAGTCATCCTCCCTCACTTCGCGCTCACAGACTTCGAGCGGGAGCCTCAGGCGCTCAGGCGGCTCTCGGAACACAAAAGGAGCAGTAGTCGGGGCAACACGCCCGAGGCTTCCCCCAAACCAGACAGACCTGCTGGGAAGAAGAGCCCCGGGGCCTGTGGCTCTGGTAAAGGCTGCCGGGAGCGCTCTCGGGACGGGAAGCAGCAGCAGCAGCAGCAGCAGCAGCAGCAGCAGCAGCAGCAGCAGCAGTGTGACGTGGGCTCACCTGGGCGCAGCCAGCAGACTCCGGGTCACTCCGCCTGCAGGCCCAGGACAGGCGGCGGAGCCAGGGCCGGCGCTGGAGCTGGAGCTGGAGCTGACTGGGGGCATCACAAGCACCTGAGCAAGGGTGAGAGTAAAGGAAGCACAAACAGTTTTGTAAGCACACCCTCGGCATCGTCCTCGGGATACATCACCTTTCACTCTGATTCTGTCGGCTCCACCTAAAAGCTTGTTAATAATCAATATTATTACTTATCATAATGAAAACCACTGGAATATTGGTGGTTAAAGGGAAAGTGACATACTGGATTATTTGTCCTTTTTACTTGTGCCACTATTCTGTTTTACTATATATACCACCAAAACATATCTGTTGGGCCTCGGGAGCTTTGGACATCATTTCTGAATGGGCCTATTATTCATACGTAGGCTGGTGAGAAGGTCGGGTGGTTCTGTTATTCAGCTTTCACATCACAAAATATCCACATTTTTATTTCCAGCACTGACACAAATAAACTTTTTTTTTTTTTTTAAATGGCATGAACATTCCCACACCTTGTTTTTAGCTGTTCGATGTTGTTTCTTATGAACTGCTCAAAGAAATGGAGGAGGTGAAGTTGTCTTTTTATTTTTCTTTCCACTTAAGAACTTGAAATCAAACTGTATTTTATTTTGCCTTTTTAAACGGCTGTGTGTTTTCGTTGTATGGACACATTTGCTTTCAAACCAAACTTTCCTGAATACTGCCCGTGTACCTTTGAGATTGACTCCAGGTACATGACACAATATACATGTTTATTTTGTTTTAATCATGATGTACAACTTTTCTATTAACATTTTTATTCACAACACATGAAAATCTTTTTTTTTTTAAACACCCCTTTGTTGAAGTAAACTGAGAGTGGTAAATCCCAAACTCTTTAATGCCTAATAGTTTTATTGTGTGATATTGAGATATAACCTGAAGACCCCTCAATTCTTAATGAAAATGTGAAGTCAGTTTTTAAAGATTGACATATCATGTATATATGAAGGATATTGGAGTTATAGTTTTGGTGTTTTTTTTGTTTTGTTTAATGAGACGTTTGCTTAGAACATTTCCTCCCAAGTCTTATTATTCCAATGTTTGTGTTAACTTTGGAGATCGTCCGGTACCACATTACATATTTACATATAAAACATCAGACCAATACAGCTGGAAATGATGCTTTGTCCCCTCTTATTTGTTTAAGTAACTTGTTAAAAAGCACCAATAATTTTTCCTTTTTAAGTAGCTCTCTAAGAGGGGAACCTTTTAAAAGACGTAAAATGGCCCAAAAGTTGAATAATCACAGCCTTCAAGCTGACTAGATGTAGCATAACTTCAATGCCGGTGTCGTACCTAAACCCACAAAGATGTTAGCACAAATTAGGAACGTTGTTATTAATAGAATGGAAATGGAGTATAATTGCTTATTAACAATTTATCGCAAGTTATTTGCTTCAACAAAAAGCAGACATTACATTTGATATGTTATCTCATAACATGCATTACGACTGCTAATGGTTCTAATTTGGGAGATTTTTTTGACTTTTTTTTTTTTAGCCCCATAAATATGAGCATTAAAGGTCCCATATTGTAAAAAGTGAGATTTTCAGGTCTTTTACATTATAAAACAGGTTTAAGTGCTATATAAATACTGTTAAACTATCAAAACGCTCACTATACGCAGAAAAACACACAGCTCGTATTCAGAAATTGCGAGTTTGAAACAAGCCGTTAGGATTTCTGTCAATTTGTGATGTCACAGATATACAATACTTTTAGACCATTAGACGTTTTTTAACGTAAACATTCTTAACGTGTCCCGGTTTATTTCCTGTTGCAGTGGATGTAAACAACATCAGCTGACAGGAAGTAAACATGGACCCAGCTGTTTGCAACGCAATTCCATTTAAATTCTGTTGAAATGCACTAAAACGGAGCGTTTCAGACAGAGAGTAAATACAGGTATATCCAGGAAGACAGTACGGCATTACAGCATGTAACCATGTTCTACTAGAAACACAGAATACAAGTATGAACCTGAAAATGAGCATGATATGGGACCTTTAAGGGATGCTATGGGAAAATTAAAGTTCAGATTTATAAATTTTCTATAAATATATATATATATATTGGAGAGAGAATATGATTACTTCACATCATAGCAAAGTATAAAAGGTCAAGGACAAAAATACTATAACTAAATTATAGGGCTGCATCTAACAATTATTTCCATTGTTGATTAATCTGCTGATTATTTTCTCTATTAATCGATTAGTTGTTTGGTCTATAATCAGTGTTTCCCAAAGCCCAAGATGACGTCCTCAAAATGTCTTGTTTTGTCCACAACTCAAAGATATTCAGTTTACTGTCATAGAGGAGGAAATAAACCAGAAAATATTCAAATTTAAGAAGCTGAAATCAGAGTATTGTCATTTTATTATTAAAAAATTACTCAAACCGATTAATCAATTATCAAAATAGTTGTTGATTGAAAGTTGCTGACTAAACGGAGTGAGAACGTCACTACTGATAAATAATAGCAGATCCAACTTTGGTCTTTGACCTCTTCAAGGACCGTCACTGCTAACATGAATGTATTTGGACATTAGGTTTAAGTTTTCAAATAAATTATTAAGAGTATATCGGATGACATGAAATAAAAATGTCCCCTTTGACAGCCTTATTAGCTGTAAAACGTTTTTGATATAACCATACTTGTATGTTTTCACCCATCTGCGGTCATTTAAATGTTTAGTTTGAGTTCTCATGTATCTGTGTACCTCTCACCTCTCATTGCAATTGGACTGAATTGTTGTTTTTTTGCTGAACTGTCTTTCTTTGGAAGCATAACACCACATTTCCTCTGTCAAACTTTGCTATGTCATAGATTTTTTGCATTTTGTTGTGTTTACAATATTAAAGTATAATTTTGTAACGTATTCAAAGATTTATGACTCAAATATGAATGATGTTAAATGTTATGATTTTCTTGTTCAGATGATGACTTTGTTAAAAAAAGATATGACTGATTAAATTCACAAGATGATGCTTCAGAGTGGGTTTGTAGATTTTGCAGCAGTTATTTGTTACTCTGCTTGTTAGTATCATTTGAGAGATTTTTTTTGTTTTTGCAGATTTTTTTTTCCCCTCAGGAGTTTCAGCGATGGACGTAATGAAGTAACATTCTTCTACTACACATAAAAGTGCAGTCCAGGCAGATTCCCAGAAGAAGAAGGTTTGGTGTCCTTCTCAATGATAATGAAATATCTGATCAGTCTCCCTCATTTTGGAAATGTCCTTCTTTCAGTATCTATGGAAACATCCATCCATCCATCCATCATCTCTAACCGCTTCCCAGCTGACATTGGGCGAAGGCGGGGTAAACCCTGGACAGGTTGCCAGACTATCACAGAGCTGAAGCATAGAGACAGCCAACCATTCACACCTATGGGACATTTAGAGTCAACAGTTAACCTGCATGTCTTTGGACTGTGGGAGGAAGCCGGAGAACCCGAAGAACATGTAAACTCCACACAGAAGGGCCCCAAGCCGGGTTTCAACCTGCAACATCTATAGAAACATCTAAATCTAAATAAAGGTTAAAAAATATTGTTGGAGCTGCAATCTTTTGGCATTTGCCTTTGAACACAAAAGTCATGTAATAAAATGTATGATAAACCCTAAAAACTTGCTCTGATTTCTCTCCAATTTGCATGGCACCACTGAAGAAATTGGATGAATGAATTAACAATTAAGACTTTAATTATTAAACTTCCCATAAAACTCAGACCTAAACACAAAGTTAGATAGTATGTATAACCTTTATTTAACTAGGAAGTCACATTGAAATTAAAACCTCTTTTACAAGTGAGACCTAGACAAGACAGGGTCAAATAGCAGCATCCAACAAATAAAGACAACATTGAATCACGACAGCAACAATAGGTACGACAAAATACATTACATCAGATAGCCATTTTTGTCAGCTTAAATAGGAAGAGAAACTCGAAAATAAAAGGGCTTTTTCCCTCACTACGTCTTAATGATCTTAACACTCATTCCCATGAAAATGTGTACAAAGGAAGAGTTTCAGTAGCTAATTTGTTGCTAGGGCAACAGCTCTGGTCCAACATTACTTCCTGTCAGCTACTGCATTAACAAACATTACAACAGGAAATACAAAGGGGCCCTAGTGAATTGTAAAGTGTGAAAACGTCTATTGCCTGCTTTCAATATCTATAGAAGCATCTAAATGTAAATATTGGTTGAAACATCATATTGTTGGAGCTGCAATCTTTTGGCATTTGCCCTTTCAACACTTAAAAGTCATGTAAAAATGTATGATAAACCTTAAAAACTGCTCTGATTTCTCCAGTTTGAATGAAACCACTGAAGAAATTAGACGAATTAATTAACAATTCAGACTTTAATTATTAATCTTCCATTTTTGTCAGCTTATAAAGGAAGGGAATCTACGAAAATAAAAAACTAGCTTGCAAGGCTTTTTCCTCCACTACATCTTAATGATCTTAATCAATCTCCATGAAAATATTTACAAAGGAAGAGTTTCAGTAGTCATTTTGTTGCTAGGGCAACAGCTCTGGTCCAAGATGACTTCCTGTCAGCTATAAACATTACAACAGGAAATACAAAGGGGCCCATTGTGCTCAGTTATATTCACTAAGCAACCCTCAAAACGTCTCTGTTACTCCGAGGTTGTGTTTTATGCTGGCAGACAGAGTTAATGTGTGATAATATGTGTGATAACATATGAGACAGGCAACATGCAGCTACTAAACGAGCTGAAGCAGCGTCGAGCTGCAGGAGCAGAGTGGCGCAGCGGAAGCGTGCTGGGCCCATAACCCAGAGGTCGATGGATCGAAACCATCCTCTGCTATGTTTTACTTTACACACCAGCATCTGCAACACCTTTTCTATATTACTCCTAACGTTGTTATGTCTGGACATAAATTAAATTCTACTGAAAATAAAAACTTATTTTTGCGTAAAAATGCTTCATTTCGCATAAACTTCTGACTTTATTCTTATAATATTACGACTTTTTTCTCTTAAACTTGTGATTTTATTCTCATAATATTACTACTTTTTTCTCTTAAACTTATGACTTTATTCTCATAATATTATGACTTAATTCTCGAAATCTCAGATTTATTTTGTTTTCCTCAATGTGGCCCAATACTCCGTCATAGTCTACCTTTACCAAGCTCCGTATACTTATTATAATCACTAGATATCGGTCAACGTTTCACCTACAGGGAGTGCATCATTTAAACTCGCAGCCCGGTGTTGTGTGTTGATGCAGGTGTCTGTAATCAGCTGATTCTGCAGCCTGCAGCTCCTGCTGAGAGGTTTGTGAAGAGAAGTCGACCGCACCAGTGAGCATGGACACGGCTCTTCCTACCAGCCAAAAGGTAATTCCACGGTGTGCTGTAGGTCTATAGCTGGAAACCATATTGATCAAGGTTCACGCTTAATTTAGAGTCTTTGGGTGAGTCACCACTGTATGTTTTAATCACACAAGTCATCAAGTGATACTACTGTGTATAATATTACAACTTTTTTTCTCATAAACTTGTGACTTTATTCTCATATTACGACTTTTTCAGTAGATGTCATATGAAGGACATGAGCAGCAAAATGAGCAGTGAACGGAGAGGTCTGCCTGTCTGTCTGCCTGTCTGCCTGTCTGTCTGCCTGTCTGTCTGTCTGCAGCGCACTTCATCCAGTCTGCTCCCTTCAGAGCGCCTGACTGCCTCCAGTCTGATGCTAATCACTTTATTCTCTTTATTCCCTCTTTGCTATTATAGTGGAAAACCAAACTAGGCTACTTAAACAATGCTGAGAGGAGTTCATAGAAATTCTTAGAAACAAAGTTTAAGGGCATTCAGTGTGGAAGTCACGTGGCATTTCTTTTCTTGGATAAAACAAACTTTTCTTTTCTTGGTTTCATCAAAAGAGAGTAGCTTTGACTTTGTGGGAAGAAGAGAAGAAGATTTACAGACGAGGGTTTATGAGCCGATCAGACCAAAACAAAAACATGCATATACTTACCATAAGGGGGTTTGGAGCTGGGAGTTTAGTTGTTATTTTTGCAGGCAAAAAAAACAGTTGAACCAGGCAGTGTGTACTTTTTTTCCCTTCTCCTTCGTGCTCCTCCTTTCACTGCATGAGCAGCAGTGTCTTTTCAGCATGAACCGTCTGAGAGATGTGTGGGCGTTTCAGCGATTCTCCTCGCTGTGAGGTGCCATCCTCTCCAGAGCTGCTGCTTAAAGGATGGAGAGACACTTTATGACATGTCTGCCAAAGCAGCGGAAGAAGACTGTAGAGCAACTCTCTAAAAGAGCCAACAGTATATCATTACAATCAGTGTAGTGCAACCGGTTGCATTATACACTGTAAAAAAAAAGTATAAAATAACCAGTAATTATCTTTATATAATTAGCTTTTATTACTGTAATTTAAAGAAATATTTTACTTTTAACATATATTTATTGTTAGAATAGTCATACACCGTAAATCTAATACCATTTACATATAAATCACAAATGAAACATGTCATTTTACGTTGCAAAAGCCCAAATTTACATTAACTGTCAGAAGTTTTGCAAAAAAAATCCGTATTTTTACAAGAAATATTTTTAGAATTTCATGAAATCCTTTTCTTCTAACATAAATTAATTGTTAAAATGGAGTCATAAACCTTTAAAAAAACAGAATAATTAACTTTAAAAATGATCAAGAAAAGCTTAAATAAAGATAATTACGATTGTGATTACAAAAAATACTGTAAATCTAAGACCATTCACATATAAATCACAAATATAACATGTCATTTTTTTTTCTGTCATTTTGAAATAGACAACATTTTTTAATTTATATTATTTATGCATGAAACTATAGCATTAATATTAATAAAATCAAATATATTTTTCTGTGTTTTTAGTATTCTGAATACTACACTGTAAAAAAAACACATTTTTTACAGTATACAGTAAAAAACACATTTTTTTACAGTATACAGTAAAAAACAATTTTTTTTACAGTATACAGTATACAGTAAAATATATTTGATTTTATTAATATTAATGCTATTGTTTCATGCATAAATAATATGCCCTATAAGACACAATTACTTAGAAAATAAAGACAGGCAGAAACCAGAGTAGCAATATAAATGACAAATAATACAAAACAAATGTTTTTTCAAGCTTGAGAAATTAAAGAGCCATTCCATTTTGTCATCATCATTATAAGACATAAAAATACTACTTCAGTATACAAAAATACTGCTACTAGCCCTACTACTACTACTATACTAAAATATAATAATAATAATAATAATAATAATATACTAAAAATATTAAAGTCAGTTATGGCTTATCCTAAAAGTTGTCCTTCATACTCCAATTTGTCATTTAATTTCCATGTCAAGTTTACATGAGACATTGCAGAAGAGTTTGCTGTGGGTGATCTATTCTTCTTTGGTTTATTTATTTATTTATCATATTAATGGTTACAGTAAATTTTCTGAATTGGATCTGTGCACTCCAGGTAGCAATAAGCAGCTCAAGTGATGTATATGAATGAGGTTGTGTGAGCCTGTAGAGGTGTGAAGTTCTTCTAATCGACGTCTCAGAAAAGCTGTAAACAATTAGACCGACAGAGGTTCAAGTCCAGAGGAGACAGAGAAGACATCATGGCGTGTAATTAGCAGCCTGGAGCAGAAAATTGTCCTGCTGTCCGACAAGCATCTGATTTGCCCGTCACTGTTTCGGTACTTATGTGTGAAACCAGAGATGAATGGAAGAAATGACAGTCAAACCTCCTGGATCTTTTTTTCCTCCTCTATGCCATGTCAACTCCACAAAACTGTTTCTTTAATCAGAGCCATATTCTCATAGAAATATTCACCCATTTGTGCACAAAGACTATATTTAGTATGAGAAGAAAAAGTACCATTTGTTCTGATTTGTCTTGAAATTTGGTACATGCATATTTTGGGCAATTATCTAACAGTAGAATTGAACAAATGCATGTTTTAGATCACATAAAAAATCACACTTTTATTAATAGTCAAATCATGATTTTTCCAAAATGAGGAAAAATTCGAACATTGTGTTTATTAAATGTTTCCCATGTGAATTACTATTTTATTTTACACTGACTGCATGTGTGTGCATATATTTGATATTCAACTTGTTATGAGTTCATAGATACCAAATACTTGATTGTGCTCCTTGTAGTTTCTGAGATACAGACATTTTCTTATCATACTATATTTAGTATTTGGGCACATGGGACTACTGTTTTTTACCCAAAATATAATGGAGTCTATTGCAAAAACAGTAGAGTCACAAGTCCCCAAAGACTAGATAAGAAAAATCCCAGAGAACACTTCCACCAAAGGAAATTAAACTTCAGTTGTGGGCACAAATGGGTTAAACTGTTTTTTTCAGTCCATTCTCCTCTAATTTGTCAACTGGCACCTGCTAGAGGATTTTGGTCAAGTGCATAATTTTAAGCATAATAATACAAATAAATAAAAACCTTTTAAAACATTTTTAAAATGACATGCTTTTTGAGCCTCTAACAATAGGGCCATATTTCTTTATAGATGATAGAAATATATTAAACTTTTTTTTCTTTTTAAATCAAACTTTTATGACTTTCATTTCATCATCTAGTAGAGTGGACTGGGAAAAAAAGCTTAATATTAAGAATAAAAATAGGTGCTGTTCTCCTTTCAGAGAGGCATAAGAGTCTGAAATTAACTTTTATATAACTGGAATCCAGCTAATTTGGTGGCACATATGAAATAATCCTAAAGTCATAGTTACTTGTTCATTTATTAATGGTGAGCAACAAGAACATGATGCATCCTGCATTAATGTATGCATTAAATCATGAGTCATAGTTAAGCTTTACTTAATTAATTAATTTGATGTATTGCAAAAAAGGACAATAAGTTTAAAAACTTGGCACAACCCTCAGTGGCCGAAAGAATTTATCAAATGTTTAACACAATTTGATAAAATGTAAGATGCATGTTAATTCCGTGCCCACACATTTACTTTGACTATATAAAAAAGGAAAATGCACATATAGATCTATTATTTGAGGCTCAAAAGGGCTGCTTTTGTAATTTTCTTTCAGTTTGACAGCTTCGAAATCAACTCAGCTTCATAGGCATCTAAAAGGAAACACTAACCACAGAAACATAAATAAAAAAAATAATTATTTCTTATCTTGAATTGGCTGTGATTAACGGCAGTATCATCTTCTTAAGTTGCCTGTTTCTGCAATCTTATGACATTTTTGATGATGTATCAGTGACTTTCAACTTGGGCCTAAATGTACTTTTCTTTAAAAAGTCAAACCCAAAAAGCCACTTTTCATCACAGTTTTCTGTCCAAACTGAGAGAGATACATGATGCTCTTCAGTGAGGATATTAAACATCGACCTCCACATTATGGATGTACTGCTATCTACTAAGCAACTTTTACTCACACAGTGTCTAAACAAGTAAAACAAAAACAAAAGGGCTTTGAAATAAAAGATGAAAGAGTGTACCCAGATCTTTTAGAAAACTATATTCAACTATATCAATCAATCAATCAATCAATCATATTTGGTTGGTTGGTTCGAAAAATCAATATTTGTCTCCAGAGGTCAGCCATCACTTGCTATAAATCTGCCATATTTTGTACTAAACGATCCATTTTCACGTGGAAGGTTATGATCTGTACCAGTTTTAAGAAACAAGACAACGCTTTTTTTCTTTCATCAATTTTATTAAGAAAATAAAACATATACATTATAACCTATAGTAGCATATTGTGGTAATCTAGTGCAATTATAAACATTAATTTAGATATGTGCAGCTTCACCAGGGCCTCCAGACGTTGTGCTGAGTGTTTGCATCTTCATCCCTGTGACTGACGAGGTGAAACTTCTTATTACTGGGACTTTGTTCAACTTGGACAGCCAGTTTGGTTCCAGGTGACCGCTGTGCGTCTTCACTCGGTGAAAGGGGAGATGTGTTTGCACTGTGGGCTTTCAGAGCTTTAGATTTGGTGGTTTTTCTTTCCTCAGGTCCAGCTGCTGCTGCTGATGATGGAAGAAGTCTCATCACCTCCTCCTGATGTGTCTCTGCCTGGCCCAGGCTGCTGTCCGTGGTGCTGAAGGCTTCCTCTCTCCGGCACAGTTTACCGGACAGTTTACCGGAGAGCTGCGAGAACATCCAGCGGTCGCTCCCGTTCAGATTGTCTGCCAGCAGCAGATATTGGTTGACGTTTGCCAGACAGCTGCGGAAACCACTCTGATAATCTGGAAACTCTGAAGCAGCGGCGGTGCCTGAAAGCAACGGGAAGACATCTCAAGGTAAGAAAACACACATAATCTGTGCGTAAAGTTGTGCGTAAAGATGATCTGAAGCATCCATAAACAATCTTAAATCAGCCGAGTGTTTGATAGATAGATGGATGGATAGATGGACAAATAGATAGATAGATAGATAGTAACTTTGAAAGAGTGAGTATTTGATGGCTACGCGTGAGGTTATAACTTACAGCTCTGGATTTTTTGGAGATTCCTCATATGTTTCACAGTAAGCTCCAGGATGTCGGCCTTTTCCAGTTTGCGTTTTCGAATCTGAGAAAAGAGATTACATTAGTCATTTTCCTCTAATGAATATTATCATTACTTCAGCATTTGTTGCAATAACTGGTCCGAGAAAAAACAAATCAAATGTGCTTGATATTGTAAAGTTGCACCCTGCATATACTCACACTAGTGCTGTAGTAGCTCTCCAGAAGAGATTTTAACTGGTCCAAACACTTGTTTATGCGAGCTCTTCGTTTCTTTTCCATGAGTGGTTTGGACACCTGTTAAAAAAAAAGTGGGTAAAATTAATATTGCATACAACAAACAAGTTATTTAGTGGTTCCTCTTAATAAGTTCTCCTACAAACCTTGTTTCCAGAGGTGGGTTTGGACTTTTCTACGCAGTCTGTCGTCGCCACCATTCTGTTCTGTTAGTCCTTTTTTCTTCTTGATTCCTTGGAAGTTAATCTCTTTCCCTCTTTTGGCGCAAGAATGAAGGAGTTGACCTCTGAATGGATTTATATAGAGACACCCACTTAACATCTCAATGCAAACAGTCCCGCCTGTCTCTCCAGCTCAAATGAGGAACACTGGCGTCATTTGACAGCCAAAACCAACCCAAGGGCTTATAGACGCACCACAGAGAAGTGAATAATGTTGAAAATATGAATTGTAAAATGATGTTTTGCAATTTATATCACATGAAAAATCACACTTTTATTAATAGTCAAATCAGGATTTTTGAAAAATGAGGAATTCGAACATTGTGTTTATTAAATGTTTTCCATATGAATTATTATTATTTTACACTGACTGCATATGTGTGTGCATATCTTTGATATTCAACTTGTTATGAGTTTATAGATACCAAATATTTGATTGTGCTCCTCGTAGTTTCTGAGATACAGACATTTTCTTATCATACTATATTTAGTATTTGGGCACATGGGACTACTGTCTTTTTCCCAAAATATAATGGAGTCTTTTGCAAAAACAGTAGAGTCACAAGTCCCTAAAGACTAGATAAGAAAAAGCCCCGAGAACACTTCCACCAAAGGAAATTAAAAACTTCAGTTGTGGGCACAAATGGGTTAAACTCTTTTTTTTTTTCAGTCCATTCTCCTCTAATTTGTCAACTGGCACCTGCTAGAGGATTTTGGTCAAGTGCATAATTCTAAGCATAATAATACAAATACATAAAAACGTATTACTATTACTACTAAAAAAAAGGTTCTATTGCAATGCATGGAATTATTTCAGAATTTGCTTTTTCTTATGCATTCTTATCTTATGCATAAAAACTTTCCTTTGGGATGTAAAGTACTGTGTCTTTCTGTTTAAGATGTCGCTTAAAACCAAAACAGACCACACATATATAAGTATATAGCCTTCCTAATTTAGGCTATTAAGTGCAAATAGGCTTCTTCCCAAGAAACAACGTGTGGGGCAAAAAGCTAAAGAGAAGCGTAAAGAATCCTAAACATAATGTGTAATCATAATGGTTCTGCTTGGAGAGCATGCTGAGGCCACTATTCACTCCTGTATTCAATCTTTTATTGGTGAGTTTCACGCCAGCAGGTCGAAGGCAGCACCGTGGTAATTCCCTGCGTGTCCTTCACAACATCTCGATTTTCTGGTGGCCACTTGTGTTACACCTGCAAAACTGTTATTGCAGAAACAGTCAAACAGACACTTTTTAAGGCGAAATGACGCTTTTTGTTTTATATACATCAAACCAAACATGTATGAGAAGCATAACAGATTTTTTTTTTATTCTCATATTACGACTTTTTTCTCTCTTAATCTTGTGACTTTATTCCCATAATATTACTATTTTGTTCTTTTTTTAAATAACGCTTTTGTTTTATATACATCAAATCAAACATGTACGAAAAGCATAACAGATTATTTTGCAAAATGTTTTTATTACTTAAGGATTCTTGGACTATTGTGCGTCGCCAGTTTTTGTCTTCATCCCAGGGAGGTGAGGCACCGAGGAGAATCTGTGGCCGCCCCTCGTCCTCTTGTCCTCTTGTCCTCTTGTCCTTGTCCTCGGTCCCTCGCCTCCTGATTCTCCACACTTCTCTCTGAAAGGAGTGAAGGCTTGGGAAAGTCAGACCAGCTGAAACAAAGTCATGACTACAGGCTCGCAGTCCACTGCGCATCTTGGGCTCACACACACAGACCATCTGAAAACAAGACTAAATGGGGGTGAATTAAAGCTATATAGACACCCACGTATGGGATGCCACACGTAGGCTTTGGCACTGGGGGGTTAAGGTAAAGGTGTTCATTCTATATCCGATTATGTATGATTTTCCAGAAGTAAAGACAGAAAGTTGAGATGGTGTGTTTTGAAAGACACGCGACAACGCTGAGAAAACCCTTTCTAACATTTACCCGAGTCTTCTGTCCTACAATGCGTAAAGGAGGAGCATCTGTATTCAGTCCGTGGATGAAAAGAGGCCAGTTTATAGCAGCGAGCCATTGATCTTTTCTTTTGGCATGCTTTGTGACCACAAACGTGTGGGCATCAAAAGATTCCCTCCACTTCTAAAGTGAAGCTGCTCTTCTTCTTCTTCTTCTTCTCCTCTTCGTTCCGTTTTGCCAAGATAAACTCCCTGCACAATCTGCTGTTTCATGTCAACTATAGTTAAATAAAAATGATCAAGAAAAGCTTAAATACAGATAAGAATAACAAAAAATACGGTAAATCTAAGACCATTCACAAATGAAACATTTTGTTTCTGTCATTTTGAAATACAGACAAAAAAATGTCAAATTTCTTGAAAAAAAAATGCTTTTTTTAACAGTGTGGAATTAATCGGATATAGAATGAACACCTTTACCTAGCCCATTGAGAGAGCATAAAACCAGAGTCAAATGCCTTGTATGTATGTTGGGAAATAAATCTGGAATGGATGCATTTTTATAGTCAAGACTGGATTAATTGGCTCTGCAGAACTAAACAGTCTCAAGTCGAAGCTATTCAGACAGACTAGCTGAATGCAGGTCAGGCGTGTGTCAGAAGATCACTAATTGCGTAAAATGTACCGAAAACTTGCAAGTGTTGTTTATATACTGAAGCATTTAATCGGTATGAAATGTGCCCGAGGTGTTCTGGTGTAAGAGATCTTTCTTGGTGTCTTTTGTCCTCCTCTGGACTCATTATCTGCGTTTTACACGCTTGGTTTGTAACAGAGGACCGTGGAGCGTTGATTTCAGCATGGGAGAGTCGAGGCATCACAACAGTCTTGTTATTCTGAGACCATATAAGTGGAGATTTCACCGCTGATTATTCGGTATAATTTCAATTAGTGTTGGTTAGCTCTCTGGGGCTTTTAAAACGGTTTCCCTCCAACACTACCTCACTCCTCTCCAAAAAAGAGTCCTCATCTATCCATAAGAATAGAGCAACTTGTGTCCCAAGTGGACGTAATAATGCAAGAGCCATTAAATGACAAGTTAAGTGTATGTTTATAAAAAGGAGCTCCACTTTCACT
Organism: Sebastes fasciatus; assembly: GCF_043250625.1. Classification (NCBI taxonomy): domain Eukaryota; kingdom Metazoa; phylum Chordata; class Actinopteri; order Perciformes; family Sebastidae; genus Sebastes; species Sebastes fasciatus. The sequence goes on along the minus strand of NC_133802.1, from coordinate 34,055,675 downwards.
TTTCAGCCTCGAGTCATTCATTAACCCTTTCGGGCCTTTGTCATGGATGCCTGCCTGGTGGGGTTCCTGACAGTGCTGCTGTAATAATTGGACTATTGGGGAACTTGTTAACAACAATTAGTGAGGCAATTATGCAATTACTGCAATAAACTATTTTCTCCTCGAGGGGACACAGACATTTGCAAGCCAATGGTGAGGCCTTTACCCAAACGGTCGGCTGTAATATGCAGAAATGCAAGCAGAGGTTACATCTGCCATTTAGGCTACTTCTGAAGAAAATACTATGTAGATTATATATTAGAATAAGCATGTTTACGAATAACAATAGATTACAACGAACACTGTTTTAGCAACTTGCATGGTTGTACAGTGACGTTATGCATTCTGATGACCTACATTTATATTCAATAATTAAATATGCAGATGTTGCAGGCTGCAGGTCATTGTATTTTGCACATCATAATTTAAAAATTACCAATTTATATTTTAAATGCATGCATTGATACCATGTCTGCGTGTCTTAGTATAAGTGCTGTTAAGATATGCAGACACAGGCCCATCATTTGACGCACAGTGAGCGGAGCAAATCGATGAACCGCCTTCCATTCAGCACTGGTGTGACCAAAACGCTCTTTGTGAGTTAACAAAGTCACAGTAAAAAGGAGCAGGTATATACATGGAGCAGGTGCACTGGAAAAAAAAAAATTATAAATATATCTACAGGATTTTCTGCAACGCCACGCGACAGCTCCATGTTGAAGAAAGCTCTGATCAAACATCAAATAGAAATGTCGTCATGAATTTCTATAGACTGCTCCTCGGGTTATTTAAAGACTTCTTACTTTGGTTCCTGAACACAATGGCTGCTGTTTGGCTGTGTGTGCATGAAAAGACCAGAGGTGCACATTAACATCGCTTAAGGTTTTCTCAAGGACCGAAATGAACTGACTGGAAAGTAACTTTATAACTCGCTGGAGGATGAAGCCTTTTGTGGAGCTCTGAACTGAAAGACACAAGTGCCTAACAAAAGGAGGGGTTGCCATTGTTAAACACTAAAGCTCATCATGGGTATTGATGGGTATCATGGGTATTGATGCAACTTGAATTGCAAAACATCTGCCATTTACTCTGAACCACTTGAGCAAGATTTGAATGAGAATAACCAAAGCGCACTGTATTTAACCGTGCGTAAAACAACAGTTACCATGCCATATGACCAGTGGCTGCTGGTGTTCATGTTTCTAGGTAGAGTTGTGCCACATCCAATCAGTTTCAGCAAACATCCCGGTATGATTTAATGCAAAAACACAAGTGAAGGTATCAAAAACACATTACTACTTTGCAGTTAAATAATCAACAATTATTTTATTCCAACAGGAAGCGTGAATAATGCTTTTAAAAAACACAACAGTGTAAAATGTACTCAGTGGTGGAATGTGAACTAAGTACTTAAATACAATTTTGAGGTACTTCTACTTTACTTGAGTATTTCCATGTTCTGCTACCTTCTACTTCTACTCCACTACATCTCAGAGGGAAATATTAGACTTTTTACTCCACTACATTTATCTGACAACTTTAGTCACTTTACAGATTCAGATTATTAATACGAAATATAATCACATTACAATCAAATTACACATATAACTGGGTGCATTCCATATTTAAAACACAAATATTGTCAATTTATATAATTTTTAGTCGTAGTAGTATATCAATGATTCTCCTTGTACTGAAAATATATCTTGTCTAAATGTTGTCCACGTCAAGGCATTTTAGTTTGGGCTTGATGGATTTATGACTATGAAGTCCCCATACAGTCCTATTGGTGAGATCCATCTCTTTACACACAACACATCGAACCCACCGTTAGTTTTGAACAAAAGCACATAGGCTAAAAATTAACTCCAACTAATTGTCATCACTGAAAGCAGCCTGACTGTATTGACAGTGAGTAGATGTAAAGATATTCAAATCCACTCAAACATGAATTCATTTAGTCATTATTAACTATTCTCTCTGTTAATAAGACCAACGTGTTTTAGTGGCGTTTCAAATAACTATTTCTCAGCTTAAATACGTGATAATTAAATAGGGGAATGGGACTAATGGAGGCAAAAGTTGATATAATAATAATAATAATTTTATTTGTAGAGCTCTTTTCAAGCACAAAGTGCTTTCCAAGGAAATTCACATCATGTACAACAGAATACACTGAAACATAACTAATTAAATAAAAAGCAATAGAATGGGAAAATAAAGAAACAAGCATATACATATTCATGCAGTTACATATGCACATACATACACATCAGCACACAAGCATACAAAATACTATAATTCAGCTGATTGGAAAAGTCATACTATAAAAGTGGATTTTAAGACTGGATTTATAAGTTGTGACAGAGTCTGCTGATCTGATGCTCATTGGAAAACTGTTCCAGAGTTCCAGTACTGCAAAAGCTCGATCACCTTTTGTTTTCAACCTGTTGATAGGAGTCCAGATCTCTGAACCTCAGCATCTCTGACAGACGAGGACCTGTAGTCTCACTCAGTCAAAGGAAAACACTTTTAAAGGCAGATCCCATATGGCCACCAAACGCAAATGGCCTCCACTTAAAAGTGCGTTTTGTTTTTGCTGTGGGGTGCGAAGAGAAGGACCAGTTGCTGGCCAAGTCTTTCCCAGGGTTTCTTCCTTTATCTGACCAAAAGTGGAAAATTGAAAGGTACAAGTGAAAAGCCTCTGGGCGTTCCTCCGATTCTCCTCGCTCCATATTTTGTGAAACAGAAATAAGTGTCTCCTTCAGCAGAAATGCTGCTACCCCCATCTGCTTGAACCAAATAACGAATAATAAAAAAAAAGATAAAATAAAATTAATCGAGGCATGTTATAAAATAAAACATGTTGCAATTTATACGCATCGTTTTCAATATTTAGACTAATTTGAATTTTATAGAATAGAAATCTTTATTGTCATCGTATTAAATACAACGAGATTCACAGTGTCCACTTCTGGTCAGTACTTTAAAACAAATACTTGACTAAAGACTGAACGAGGCAGATAAAACATATAACAGGTAAAACACACAGTTATAAAGCAAATAAAACAGGTAAAGTAGATGTAATAAATAAATAAATAAATATAAACAGAAGTGTTACACTAGAAGTATAAAATATAAAAATAGATGAAATGTAAACGGAGGTAATTTCACTTATAAAATAGGTAGGATATAGATGTAATAAATAAAATGTAAACAAAGTTGCACTTCAGGTGAATATTGCATCAAGGATATATTGCACAGATAGAGGTATTCACATTCAGTGTATTCATATTGCACAGATGTATTGTTTGTTGAAGGCAAGGCAGCTTTATTTGTAGAACACATTTCAGCAAGAATTCAAAGTGCTTTACATAAACATTCAAGGACATTAAAACAAAGTGCAAACAAAACATTAAGACGTAATTAAAACGGTTATAAAAACATTAAAGATTAGAAAATAAACACAAGCTAAAAATAGAAGCTAAAATAGAATATAACACACGTAAAAGCTCTAGTGCAGTATATAAGATCATTATCTGGTTTAATAAAAGGCAGTAGCAAACAGGAACGTAATGAAATGTACTTAGTTACTTTTCCAGCGACTGCAATACCAGAGCTAAAACTGAACAGAAAGTTTATTTGTTTTTATTTTAAAACTCTTTTAAACCAAACGGTTTGTTAGAGGGTATACATGAAGTTCCTGATAAAACTCACATTTAACTATTTAATAAAAAAAAAAAAAATAATAATTTCAAAACATGTAGAATACAAAGAAATACAATATAAAAAATAAAGAAAAAGAGAATGATCATAGGCAAGGCAGGTTTATTTGTAGAGCACATTTCAGCAACAATTCAAAGTGCTTTACAAAAACATTCAAGAACATTGCGACAAAGTGCAAAAGAACATTAAGACATAATTAAAACAGTTATAAAAACATTAAAGATTAGAAAATAAAAACAAGCTAAAAATAAAAGCTATATAGAAGCTAAAATGGAATATAACACACAAGAGTAAAGCTGTAGTCCAGTATATAAGATCATTATCTGGTTTAATAAAAGGCAGCAAACAGGAAAGTTTGAAGCTTTGATTATAAAGAAGTCAGAGTTTCGTGTTATTTTAATCACACCAAGATGAAACACTGTAGCACAACTCCTGAACTTCTCCTGAGTGGATGAACATCGTGTGTGGCCTGAATGTAACTCTGAAATTGGTATGAAATCGTCAATTTGTTGGTGTCAGTGTTCAGCTCTCCAAAACGCGCCATATGCCATGCTGAGTGGCACCTTTTACCAATTCGTTCCTAGTTTCACGGTCCATCCTCCTCTTCTCTGCTTGCCAGGAAACTGAATAGACACAACAAAATGGCAATTTACCCTCTGGATCTGTCACATACCCCCTGCTGTATGCTGCAGGGCTCTTTCCGTTTCACCCCCAGCTTCACTGAGCAGCACAGCGGGAAACTTTGACTTTCAGATGGAGGCAGAAAGTGGTCGACAGTCAGTCAGTCCTGTCTCTGAAGCATCACGTGTCTCAGTAAACCTGTCAAAACAACCAAAAGCACGTTATCTTCATCTCACTAGAACAAGGAGTTAAAGCAGACATGGAAAATACATGCAACTCCAGACGTGTGCATATAGCCTGCACTGTTAAGAACTTCCCAGTAAAGAACTGGCAGCAGGGTTGCCTTTATGTTACTGTAAAATTAACATTATTATACTGTCGCTGAAATTTACAGCTTTGTACTGTTAATGAAAAATACAGTTTGAACTGGTTGTTTTTGTATTAATTTCACAGTATTTTACAGTTAATTTACTGTTTAAAGATGCATTATATAGCTGTTTTTCACCTTTCTTTTACATTATCTAACTGATTTGTTTTAATGCACTATTTAGGTTGTATTTTTTGCAATGCATTTTAAAGGCTAACACCTTTAGGGTCACTCAGAGGCATAAATAAATAGATGATGTGGTATGAGATCCCTGACACACACATCTTATTTGAGACAAAACATGTCTTAAAGGCACCTGGGAGCTAACATCTTTAGGGTCACATAGAGGCATTTAATGCCTCCAAATGAAACACGAATTTCTCCAAAATACATCTATATTCACATCTAAACAGTGTCATGGCTGCATGGCAATAGGGAAGTGTAGCACTGTTTGAATGAGGACGCAATATATTATCAAACTAATTTAGTTCCAAGACTGAACAAGAAGGTTGTATGTTACTGTTGGTCAGTGAGTAGGGAAATTGGTAACTTCAGGTGGGCCAATAGGGTTAACCTGCTCCAGAGATGTCTAGTATGCTTTCATTGTACTGCAAACTATTTTTAAATTAAGGTGCTTATACCACCTGTTACAGCCAGCATAGTTACCTGTGATTATAAAGGTGGAAGTGCACACCATTAGGCACAGGGATCATTTTCAATTGATCTTTTACTGAGAAGAAATCTATTCAAACTGTGGAATCAGAGGCAATAAACTCCCAGATAATAGCAGTTAGTCTCAAACCTGGAAAGGAAGCTAATCATCACTTCATACTTCCACAAATGGAGACTTTAATTTGTCCAAAAAGGTCGAGAAACAAACTGACACAGGCAAAAAACAAAAATGCAAGCATACATTATGGTTATTACTCCAGTGTGTTAGTTCTGTATGAATTAAGTGTTACATTTATATTTGAACAGTTGTTTATGAAGAATGAAAACAATCTTAATCTGTACAAACCCCCCCCAACATCCTGCTCTCTCCACCCCCACCCTAACTTTAATCTCAATGCAATAGATCTTCACTTAGTGTTGTTAGAGTTGATTTTGCCTTTTAAAGCTTAATTCATATCATTCAGTTTCAAGCATTACAAACCGTCTAACTTTAAAGGGGAATATGGCTTAAAGATCACACTGAAGGGGTGAAAAATAGCCTGTTTATTCTTATCAGGCTTTGACTCTGATGAAGAGGACAATGAAGTCATACCAGTAATATTGGTGGAACTGCTGTCTAGCCTGTAGACAGCGTCACTGTCAAGTGGTGCCATCATGTGGTGAGATTGGCGTTACAGCAACCTCAGAAAAAAGAAAAACACAAATTCCTTTTTGTTGTTTTTATTGAATCACTCTTACTGTTATATAACTGCTTTACATGTACATGGAAATACCTGAATTAGTACAGAAGATTAAATAGAAATTAACTTCAAAAGCAATAATTCACTACAACAACGTTTATATAGATGATTCAGTGATAATGTAATCTATTTGACAATGTAATATAAGTACTTTATTTGTCCCCTTGGGGAAATTAATTTAAAGTTTAACATTTTTCACACCACAGGCACATATTCTCAGAAATAAGAACTCCCAAAGATTGGAGAGAACTGCAAAGATTTCTTCTACTTTTATTAAATGTATTTCTTAGTGTGGATGATGACAATGCTTGTCTAGCAAGGCCAGACAGGTCGAGCAAGACCACACGTAAAACTTCAATTAGCTTGCTGAAATTGGCTAAATAATTTGGAGGGAACCCATTATAGTGAGTATAAATTTAATGAGATCGGAACAATTCGGCAGTATCATCATCAAACATGATTAGCTGTTAGGATTAACATCATTTAATCTTGATTAGCGTCCCAATCGGAACAAGACACAATTTAACATTACGGATTTTTTTTTGGTCATTTGCTTGACCTTTATTTGACAGTGTAGAGAAAGAGAGATGGGAAATGGGGGGAGAGAGAGGTATGATGACATGCAACAAAGGTCCCCAAGACTTGAATCGAACCTGGGACGTTGCGGTAATGTGGCTGCGAAGGCACTCTGTTGTTTGTTGTTTTTAACTAATTTCAATGTTGTTTTTGTCAATGCATTCCTCTTAAAAACGGTCATATCTGTAAAAAGATTAGCCTTGAAAGAAAAAGTATACAAGACAAATACTATTTATATAGAAAATTATTAGCATTGCATTGTAAGTATTCAGAAGGCCACATCAGTTTTTCTGTCTGTAGAGACACACATTTACTGGAAGCAGCTACTGGCTGATTGTTTTGGTATAATTCTGAATGAGACCTTGGAAGTACTCCTGCGTGTTTCTGTGGGGTTGAAAAATGATAATGTAGCATTTGGGTAGGAAATAAAACAACAGAAAGGAGTAGAGACTGCAGAGTACTGCCAGAGCGTTAAGAGTTTGGATGTACTTGCCATGGTACAGTAGGAATACGGTGGCAAAGATGATCCAGGTGAGGATCAGCAGGAGCAGGCAGAAGGTTATTGCTTTGGCCTCGTTGTAATTTTTAGGGAGGTCTTTTCCCATGTAGGAGAAAATAAAGCAAAGGGAGCACAACGATAAAAGAAAAACCACAGGACCAATGGATGCTTTGAGATTAAGGTCGCAACGAAGTATGATTTTGTCTGGGTACCAAAATGTTTCATTGTGGGGCTTCATGGGGGCGTAAGTATAGCCAATAAGAAGTAAGAGTGCCTGAATTACAAAAGCCAAAGTGATGACCAGCCATTGTCCGTGATATTTAATCCACCAACTGTGGAGTTTGGGGAACTTTGTGGCCATTTTGAAAATATAAACAATCTGAAAAGAGCGCACAACAAAACAGGCTAGACAAACGGTGTAGAACAAGAGAAATGGTAAGAACCTTAAGATACAAAAGGAGATTGTTGGCTTATCAAAGTGAAAGAAAACACTAAGACTACACAGACTGAGGCAGCCTAAAATTAGGAAGCACATTGGTCCGCCAGCAGATCTGACAACAGGTGTGTTGTAGTTGATGGCAAAGAGAACGGACACAGCCAGTGTGAGGCCCACCAAGGCCCAGGCTCCGACCATGATCAGGATAGCCCCGCTGTCTGTGAATGGGACGTACTCCACCACCCGCAGATTGCATGATGTACTTCCTGCTACAGACCATTCTGTCTCCTTACAGTTGATGCACTTGTAGGAGTCCTCTGTTTTACACAAGAGAAGGACAGATTGTCAATAAAGTTAAGGTTATAAAAAAATATCAGCCATCTGAGGAAGCAGTGTTACACTTTCCACCTTTTATATTGTATGTTCTCCCAAGATTAGTATTCACTTTTAGAGGTCATTTTAACAAGACAGCAATGTATTGCATGATGGTAGGAAACTGGTTCACATGCAGTTGAACACAAAAGTATATTCTCTGAACCATTTTCCACAACAGATTTATTTCATAGCAATCGTTTTCTCAATAAGCTCTAGATTCATAAGCGTGTTTGGTTGTCGGACTGGAAATAGAAGCCTGTATGTGTGTCACTTTGTCTGGTCATCTCTCTCAGCCATGGAACAAAGCTTAGTAAGAGTATGTAGTCATCTCCCATTAAGGCCAGAATGACAGCACTGCTTTTACTCATTTTCTTCCTCATGTATAATAATTACCTGTGCTGTTGATATAAGTTTCCTTGGGACAGATTTCACAATCAAAGCAGCATCTGTGGATTCCATCTGGCTTTTTTGCAAATCCTACATCACATTCTGGGGAACACAGTGAAGTAGGCGCCTGTACAAGACAATTATTTAGCAGTAAATTAAATATAAGTGAAGCAAAAAGAATACTGTGAAGTGTAGAGGCAAAAAAAGAGGAAAGTAGCTTTTCAAATTTATAAACAGCTTTTGTAAAATGATATCACCCTAACAGACACTGTATATGTAGACATCCCTGCAAATTGCCAACGGTCGATGTTCCTGATTTTATGTTTTAAGCCTGGCACAGCTATTACTTAACAAATATAACCATGTGCACGTGCGCTCAACCAAAACACAATATGTTTATCATCATATACTCTATAAACAGAATATATATTATACTGCATATAATATAATTAGGGGAAAAAAAACTTACTTCTCCGTTTGTGTACCACTGAATGTTGGTGGTGTTGATGAAAAAATTAACTGATGGGTGAAATTCATAAAAGCCGATCTTCTCTGCGTCACCACTGCGGTTCCAGAAAACTATAGAATAGGATCCGAAGGTGGGGTCACCATGCTCATCAAACTGAATACTTCGATTTAAAAGTGTAAAGTTTGACTTCTTCAGCTCTGCTAGAACCTGATGTGGGTACACAAAGTTCAGATGACCATTACTTCCATGTGTTCACAAAGACCATATGAGGTGTTAAATAGGTTTTAAGAAACATTCCTGTGGAGCGAGGAAGTTAAGTGTAATGCCCCTCTTTGGAGGTTTTAGGAAGTGGTTTAGACTTTTAACTATCGCAGAAATTTTTCATCTGAGATTTTGATACCAAGGCAATGTTTGAAAAGTATGCAGAGTAGAGAGAGAGCACATCTCAAGACAGATTTACAGGTGCTGGACTGAGGGTGGGTAATCCTGATGTACATCGGTATGAGAGATTGAAAATTCCTTTGCCAAATTAAATTGATTGGGAGGTTATCTTTACATTTGTTGTATATTGTAACAAAGCAGACTAATAATGTTACCTTATGAAAGGCATATCTTTAAGTCAAATCAATCAGAAACATAAATGAGCAAAATCTAAATACATAGATTATTTGTATACTTACCATGTGTGGGTACACTGTAATGTTGCCATTACATCTGCCAGCGACACATTGCAAGGCATTGTGTAAGGCGTGAGCGATGGCGTAGACAGCAGAATAAACAGGAAAATTAAAAGATGGGTCTGCAGCGATGACATCTTCTGGACTCAGGCTGCTGCAGTTGCAAACCTGATTACAAAACCCATTTTGATCTGCAGTTTCACAATGAGTCTGGCTTTTGGTAGAATAGATAAAGTCACTGAAACCAGGTATTGTCATTACTTGCTGAGACACTCCAAGTACAGTTCCAATATTTCTGATTCCTTTCATCTTGGGGAGCTTCTTGTTTAAGGACCATTCCTCATCTGCTATCCACACTTTGTTGGTGACATTTAGTTTTATTGCTGACTCAATGAGAGCGTCAGCAGTCATTCTTAGGGCAAAAACAATAATGATGCCTATCCCCTGGGCCTGTATCTGTTTGAATATTTGGGAGTGATCCATATATTGATTCAGGCCTTTGGTGTACGCCAGGCAGATCTCAGTGTCCATAATCCTCTTTATGAACAATTCCAGTCCATCTTTGCCATATTCATCATCACTGTTAAGAAAAGCTACCCAGCGCCAGTTGAAGTGCTGCACAATGTTAACAATCATGTCTATGGCATCTTTACTGGGATGCAGTGTTCTTAGGAAAGATGGAAAATATACTTTTTTTGAAAAGAGAGAACTAGAAGATCCATAACTGACCTGTCAAAAGAGTAATGGGGGAAAAAAGTATAATTTTTAGTGACAAATCCTCAAATGTTACATTAAAATCCATTTTACAATTAATTGATAATAACCTATATTGATATGTGTGCTTTTAATCACTAGGTTTGACAGGAAAAAATGGTGAAACACAATAATTGGCAAACTTACCATAGGAATGAGATCCATCATGAGCAGTGGGGCTACAGTCAGGGACTGAGTGCTTGAATAAGGGCCGACCACTGCTATCATTTTGGACACATTAGACGTATGTGTGTGATGCTCGTGTGGTTCACCCCAAGGGTGGATCAAGCCGTTGATTGAGAGGAGTTTGAAAATATCTGGAAAATTCTGTTCATCTGAGCAGTGATCAAATATCTCATAGCCGAGAGATACATTCGGCAGGAGGTTGGTAGAGTTATTGATTTCCTCCACAGAGAATCTCATCAACTGAAACTTTCGATAATTTTGGAGAAGTAAGGGTTGACTGTGAATAGAGAAAGTACAACAGAAGAGTTAAGTTTACTTACTGTGAAATCTAGTGTAATTTACACAGAATTTGTTTCAACGAGGCTTCAGAACCTCTTATGTGTAACAGTATTGTCTCAGGGTTTCATTACTGTTTGTGCAATAACATTATCATTCTTGGGACCCCTGTATAAATATTAATATTACAAAACAGATTTCATAGAACAAGGACTAAGTTCAAAATTAACGTCATACAGAAACTTTGATAACATAGCAATTAACTGGATTGGGTTGGAGGGAAATGTGCTTTTTAACTATAGCTATTGGTTTGTGAATGTGAAAAATATGTCTGTTACACCAGCCGTTCTTCATTAGTTCCGACTTCAGAAGCTATCCACTCAGATTTATTGTAAGACTCACCTGGAGCAGTCGATGGCTTCTGGTCTGTCATGATAAACAGGGGCATTGACATGATGAATATCAAAAAGTCCACCTATCAGATAATCTCCTTCCAGCTGGAACGCTGAGGCTGGGACAGTGCATTGAGCCGAGGCATGTAGAAATGTTCCCAGTAGAAACAGAGAAGCAAGAAAATGTTTCATTGTTGTTACCGATCTGATGTGAACTCTAATGGAATCAGCCTTTAGTAAGTTATGAGACTCTGGTGATGGCTAAAGCCCCAGTGATCATTTCCATGCATGTGGGAATGAATTACATACCGATTAAAGGTTGGAGGAGAATACACAAATCAGTATGCAAAACTTATCTAAACTCCACGGAATCCATGTGGTGTAAACAGAGGGTTTAACAATCATCACAAGCGAGAAAGTTTAAATGGTAAATGGACTTGCATTTATATAGCACCTTTCTAGTCTTCCGACTACTCAAAGCACTAACAAAAAACAACGATAAACATGTAAAATATATCTATGTTTAAAAAGCAGCATTTGGTTGATTGATTTAATCCTCTTAGGCCAAAAACACACCTGTGATTAATCAAGAGACTAAATACAACCCCTTTGCCCCTTGTGCCTTACTTTGTGCCCAGATTATGCGCCGTTTAACCAGCAAAAGTGGAGTTGGACACGCCCTAAATGCACTTGCACCATGCACTTTAGACACCATGTGCTATAGATCGTTTAAATACGGCCTTAAGAGTCTAGAGTCATGCTAGCGGCTTTGTGAGGCTGTGCTGAGGCACAGTGTTGCTTTCAGCTAAATGCTAACATCAGCGTGCTAACATGCTAACAATGACTATTTTAAGATGCTGATGTGAAGCAGGTGTAATGTTTACCATTGTAGCGTGATGACGTGCATGAAGACCAACCAGTAAAATATTATGAACTGATGATGAGAATCGGAACAAAACTAAAATGTACCTCAGTTAATATGCTATGTTTAACTAACTATCTGAAAAGAACTGAAGTTTGTTCACAGGTTGGAGCTCTCAAGCATATACTAGAGAAACAATATGAAGGTACAGAGTAGATTTTATGACCTCCTCCTCAGTTTACGACCTGCACTGCATTCCTTTGAGTGGCTCACACAGTCGCATACGTAGACGGCGACACATCCAAACTCTAAATAAGACTAAATGAAACTGACATTTAATGCAAATTAATATGTACCTGAATTGATGTTTTGCTTTGCGAACATACGTTCTAATAACAGGAAGTTGTTGACATAACAAATGAAACCAAAGCAAGTTTAAATAAGTATAAGCCGTAGATCAAAACCTTCCCTTTTATATTAATCACTTGGTAAGATCTTGCCAGCCTACATATAGATTATTTCTGTATATGCATGGTATGCGTACCCAAAGATCTTGAACAGAAATTCAGGTGCACACTAATGCCCGAGTTAATCTTATATTTTGATATATGTTTTTAATCTAGTGGAAGTGTATTACACCTTTTAACGTTGATTGTGAACCATACATAAACTGACTCCTTTTTACTGTTACATGTGCTTAGAACAACATAGTTCAAGATAATAAACTCTGTTTACATTTCCCTTAGTTTTATGTCTAAATTGAATTTTAGTCTGCTGACAACTTTTATCTCACTGAAGTCTCATAGACACAGCAGCCTGTCTGTTTCAGAGCAACCCCTCCCTCTTCTCTGTTGCTCGTTTTCATATGCTGATTAGATAAGATTAATCTTATCCCTTCATTTACCGTGTAATAAGCGCACATACATATCTAAATATATAGGCCTGTCTGTTGTAGTATTTATATACCTACATGTTATGATAACAAGGTTGATCTATGTTGTTTAATTGGTATTCATTTTAATTAAATTGATCAGGTTTTATTCAGTGGTTTATATCGTATAGGTGTTTGGTACCGTTCTGCAGCGGATAAAGCCCATATGTCAAATATGGAAGAATGTAGTGTGTGAAATGAATTAACTAACATTAATCCCGCAAAAAAAAGTTTAACCCTTCACCCCCTTCATGCCGCTTGCCCATCCTGGGGCCAACAACTAAAACAACTTAAGGCTGTTAACCCAACAGTAAAAGTTTTACAATTGAATGGCCCTTTAGAAGAAACTTATACTTTAAGAATGATCCCACCAAGTACAGATGAAATTGTAAGATCACACAGGATAGTCATAAGCAAATACATACAAATTAAATGAATTCAACCTAGTATCTTTGGTTTATGCTAGTTGACCACCTCCTCTTACAAATGATCTCTGCATGATTTAACATTTGACCACACAGGTAATCTGAAACAGGAAAATTTGCAATGAGTCAGCAGATGAACATAATAAGTCTAACCAGAATTTGAATTCCTCCTGGCAGAAGAGCAGAAGCCCTTGTTCTGCTTGATCAAATCAAATCAATCTTTATTTGTAACAAACATCATTATTAAAGTACAATGTGTAATGAAATGCTACATTGCCATGGATGAAGATTGTGCAACAAAAACTATTTGCAAAATGTATATATTTAAAACACCAAATTAAGACCAACAAACTTTGTCTGACAAAACAGTATATTCATTTATGGTTTATTTTCCAGAAAATTACCCAATTACTGTGGAACTGACATTATTCTGGAAAGGTTTCATAATCTATACTAATAGTTTAAGTATATAAGAAAGTTTAATGGACAGTGAGGTGGGTACAACAATCCCCAATAGTGTTTGGTGCATGCAGTCATTGATGTGATATGTTTGCATTTTCATTCCAAGAGATCACTTTATAATCAACAGTATGGCCGGTATTGTAACATCTAGTTTCCTGGTATGTTCAGATGAAGTTTGGCTTTCTAGATGTAGTGCTATTTTCTTTGTCTCTGTCTGTCCATCTCACACACTTCTGGCCTCAACCTTCAACCTATTTTTTAAATTAATTTCAACTCTGTGTGGAAACAGAGGCAATACACTCACAGAAAATGCAGTTAGGCATCAAACTTAAAAAGGAAGTCAATCATCACTGGTTAAGTAAAACCAAAGCACCCTAATTTTAAGCTCCCATTTTAAGATTAGGTAACACCAGAGGTAAGAAAGAAATATGTATTTACAATTGAGGAAACTTAAGTCATGCAAGTAGGCTATATTTAAGGTCCATTTTTATTCTAGCATGTAGAAGTGTTGCCATCATGTGGTAAAATTAGTGTTACACCTAAAACAAACACATTCCATTTTAACAATTTATTGAATGAACTTGATGAATGAATTCATTTTATGTGATTTACCATCTTATGACCTGAGGCTGTTATAACACATAACCTATAACAGTGGTTCCCAACCTGGGGTCCAGGTCCCCCTTAGGGTTAATCCTAACCCAATTTGTCTTCTCAGAGGTTGTCAAAATTAGAATTGCACATTGATAACTAAAATCATAATGATACATTTGCTGGGTAATTTATACAAAAGTATATATATGTATATATATTAAAATTTAAAATATATATTTTTCCTACTTAGTAGACCACAATCTTTTTAAATCTGGTATTTGTGCAGATAAATATTAGACTAGACTAATATTATTCATATTATACTATTTGTAGAATTAGCTTCCAGTGGGTGCGTAGAATTGTTTCCGACTCGTGTGATCCAAATATTTCCAATAACTGCAGGGCGTTGTAAAGTCCAAAAGTCAAACTTTATTGAAGAAAACATTAAATGCCATCATTTCCAAAATTCACAACATGTTTTTATCATCTAACAAAGTATTCTACTTCAATCCACACTTGTTGTCTTAATATGAATGAGCACATTTAATATGTTATGTTTTAATCCATATGCAAAACATTACAAGCACATATTCTGTTGTATTGGTAATTTAAGAAGATTCAAGAGCTCTTTCTCCTGTGTAAGTACATTTCTGACTTGGTAGTGTTCATGAGCTGATGAGTAGTTCAGTATTGCATAAGTTTAGGTTTTGAAATAAGTGAGCGCACAACAACTCATACAACTTAATGTGTAATTTGCGTGCTAATTTAGCTAAATAATTGGATAAATAACTTAAAAGGAAACCACGTCACTTACTATCCAAAAGTTCTGCATTTTAGGGAATATATTTATTCACTTTCTTTCTGTGAGTTAGACGAGAAGATTGATACTGCTGGTCAAGAGTGGAAACAATCTTCTCACCTACGCAAGAAACCAGTGAGCATATTTCCCAAAACGTTGAATTATTCCTTCAATGTGACCTGCACAGTTGAGTATCTTCAAATCTTAAGTGTTACAATCAGAGGAGGGCAGCATACCCCATTACTTATTAAAGGCATCAGCCATATACATAAAGGCTACGACTCAGAATCTTTAGCAAAAGCATGTTACCAACAATCTCTGAAATTACCTCTTGCCACAATGTCTCTAACTGTAACTTTCAACTAATTTCAAGGACTTATTGATATAGTTCTCAAAAATGAACAAACTACGTAAATAAATCAAAACGAGCATGGAAGAAAACAACACACATCAGTTTGTCTGTCTGTAGAGACACACATTTACTGGAAGCAGCTACTGGCTGATTGTTTTGGTATAATTCTGAATGAGACCTTGGAAGTACTCCTGTGTGTTTCTGTGGGGTTGAACAATGATGATGTAGCATTTGGGTAGGAAATAAAACAAAAGAAAGGAGTAGAGACTGCAGAGTACTGCCAGAGCGTTAAGAGTTTGGATGTACTTGCCATGGTACAGTATGTATTCGGTGGCAAAGATGATCCAGTTGAGGATCAGCAGGAGCAGGCAGAAGGTTATTGCTTTGGCTTCGTTGTAATTTTTAGGGAGGTCTTTCCCCATGTAGGAGAAAATAAAGCAAAGGGAGCACAACGATAAAAGTAAACCCACAGGAGCAGAGGATGCTTTCAGATCAATGGTACAACCAAGTATGATTTTGTCTGGGTACCAAAATGTTTCATTGTAGGGCTTGGGAGGGTCATAAGTATAGCCAATAAGAAGTAAGAGTGCCTGAATAACAAATGCCACAGTGATGACCAGCCATTGTCCGTGATATTTAATCCACCAACTGTGGAGTTTGGGGAATTTTGCGGCCATTTTGAAAATGCAAACAATTTGAAAAGAGCGCACAACAAAACAGGCTAGACAAACGGTGTAGAACAAGAGAAATGGTAAGAACCTTAAGATACAAAAGGAGATTGTTGGCATACCAAAGTAAAAGAAAACACTAAGACTACACAGACTGAGGCAGCCTAAAATTAGGAAGCACATTGGTCCGCCAGCAGATCTGACAACAGGTGTGTTGTAGTTGATGGCAAAGAGAACGGACACAGCCAGTGTGAGGCCCACCAAGGCCCAGGCTCCGACCATGATCAGGATAGCCCCGCTGTCTGTGAATGGGACGTACTCCACCACCCGCAGACTGCATGATGTACTTCCTGCTGCAGACCATTCTGTCTCCTTACAGTTGATGCACCTGTAGGGATCCTCTGTTTTACACAAGAGACAGACAGATTGTCAATAAAGTTACAGGGACTGTTTGTTACTTTTTAAGCGTTTAAATGTAGCGGGTCGGGACACATGCGCGATCGCATATGCGCGTTCGCGTGTGGCCGCTGCCTCTCCTCCTCTTCCTGCTCGCCTTCACTCAGACAGAGCGCGCGACTCGTTCTGCTCGCTCCACCTCTAGACGTGAACGCGCGCTCACTCCACACTGCAGAAGAGTTAGTTTAGCTCTGAGAATATGTAGTGAACGTACAGTGGACGTTTGTGCAGAAATAAATGCTGCAGCTCCTCCAGACCAACAGAGGTTTCCCGTGTCTTGTGAAGTGACGGAGCTCCTCAACGAGTTACGTTATCGTCTCGTTACCGACCAGATGCCGGTGTCTCCCTGCTCCCTCCGGCTGCGGGCGCAGAGAGCAGGGAGACACGCTGCAGAGCCCCGCTGCCTCAGCCTCTTCATGTTCATGGAGAGTCCTTCGTCTGGTCAGCTAACATTACTGCCAAGCAGCTGAAATATAGAGTGATATTGTGGTTTTAGCTGACGTGAGTCGCCTCACTGTTTTGAGCGATGCTCGTTCAGGTATATTTAGAGCGAGCAAGCGCAAGCCCAACGCTGACTTTCGTTGATTTCACGGCCGCAGGTGTCGCTGTTAACAAGCATTTCTGAAAGTTACAAATAGTCCTTTTAAGGTTACTTAGTTGAAGTTTTGGTTTAGTAAAAATATCAGATAGTTGAGGAGGCAGTATAACAGATTTTAACTTTTACACTGTATCTTTTCATAAGATGCTGTAGGGATTCTCTGTTTTATACGTCAATAAACTGACATCTGAAAATGTCTCTGTACGGCAAACTTACTTTTCTTTTTCATAGTAATAACCAACCTAATTATTTATAAAAACAAGAATGTATTGCATGATAAAACTAAATGGAAATAGTCCATGTGATGCAGAAGACAAAAGCAAAACCTTTCAAAGTCATCTTCTACTGATTAGGAAATTGGAAATTGAAGCCTATATAGATGTGTGCAATTAACCCTCTCAGCCACGGAAAAAAAAGAAAGCTTAACAAGAGTCTGAAATTAACTCCCATCAAGGCCACTGCTATTACTAATTTTCTTCCTCTCACCTTTGCTGTTGATATAAGTTCCATTCGGACAGATTTCACAATCGAAGCAGCATCTGTGGATTCCATCTTGCTTTTTTGCAAATCCTGCATCACATTCTGGGGAACACAGTGAAGTAGGCGCCTGTACAAGACAATTATTTAGCAGTAAAATATGAGTGAAGCAAAGAGAATATTGTGAGGGATGGAGTCAAACAAGAGCGTACTTTTAAATTTCTCAACAGGATTTGCTAAACGTGAACATCCTGTTAGGCACAGAGTGATATCTTTAGACATCTGCTGCAATTACACCATGAACAACCACCATCTGTTAATTGTCTTGATAATGTGATTAGCCTTTGTCACTGTTATTAGATACCATTTTCTCCTTCCTGATACCGATTCCGATACCTGAACTTGCGGTATTGGCCGATACCGAGTGTCGATCCGATACCAGCGTGACCATGCATGAGTGTGATATGATCACTATCTTTGTTGTATGGTCTGGCTCAGGTTAAACCCTGTGTTGTTTGCTATTGTAACGTGACAAACTACCTACAATCAGTTCTTCTTCGCTGCTCTAAAACAGTAGTTGCCAGTAGGAGCAATGATACATCCAAGGCGACAGCACAGTGAAGGCTACTGTTTTGTAGCAGCGAAGAAGAATTGATTACCGGTTAAATAAGTTGATTTTTTTTCTGGGTTAATGAATTATGGAATCGGATCTGTGAATAGTCTGGCGTACTCGCCGATTCCCAATACCGAATTCTGGGCAGTATTAGATGCATTTTCGACACTGGTATCAGTATCGGAACAACTCTAGTTACTACTGAACCAATGTGTTTTTGCATACACATACACACATCCCTGTGGAAGGAGGAAGAAACAAAACAATGCATTTTTAACCATTATGTACTGTTTTAAGTCTTGAAATACTGCATTACACCACACATGAATAGGAAAAAACAACTTACTTCTCCCTTTGTGTACCACTGAATTTTGGTGGTGTTGATGAAGAAATTGACTGATTGGTGAAATTCATAAAAGCCGATCTCCTCTGCATCACCACTGTGGTTCCAGAAAACTATAGAATAGGATCCGAAGGTGGGGTCACCATGCTCATTGAATTGAATACTTTGATTTAAAAGTGTAAAGTTTGACTTCTTCAGCTCTGCTAGAACCTGATGTGGATACACAAAGTTCAGATGAGCATTACTTTATTTGATTTCACAATGATTAAATAGGTTGTTAAATATTCTTGAGAGAGACATTGCTGTGTGCCTGATATTTTAATGCCAGGAAATGTTTGATAGGAATTATCAGTTTTAATTGTAATTTGGAGATTTAGAGTTTATATGGTATGTGTTGACAAAACACATATTAGGCCAATATTTTTAGTTATGATGGACTTATATACATATTAAAGCTGTCATAAGTATAAATGTGAAATATTTTTATTTATATACTTACCATATATGGGTACACTGTAATATTGCCATTACATTTATCATCTCCACATTGCAAGGCATTGTGTAAGGCGTGAGCGATGGCGTACACAGCAGAATAAACAGGAAAAGAGAATGATGGTTCTGCAGAGATGACATCTTCTGGACTCAGGCTGCTGCAGTTGCAAACCTGATTACAAAACCCATTTTGTTCTACAGTTTCACAATGAGTCTGGCTTTTGGTAGAATAGATAAAATCACTGAAACCAGGTATTGTCATTACTTGCTGAGACACTCCAAGTACAGTTCCAATATTTCTGATTCCTTTCATCTTGGGGAGCTTCTTGTTTAAGGACCATTCCTCATCTGCTATCCACACTTTGTTGGTGACATTTAGTTTTATTGCTGACTCAATGAGAGCGTCAGCAGTCATTCTTAGGGCAAAAACAATAATGATGCCTATCCCCTGGGCCTGTATCTGTTTGAATATTTGGGAGTGATCCATATATTGATTCAGGCCTTTGGTGTATGCCAGGCAGATCTCAGTGTCCATAATCCTCTTTATGAACAATTCCAGTCCATCTTTGCCATATTCATCATCACTGTTAAGAAAAGCTACCCAGCGCCAGTTGAAGTGCTGCACAATGTTAACAATCATGTCTATGGCATCTTTACTGGGATGCAGTGTTCTTAGGAAAGATGGAAAATATACTTTTTTTGAAAAGACAGAACTAGAAGATCCATAACTGACCTGTCAAAAGAGTAATGGGGGAAAAAAGTATAATTTTTAGTGACAAATCCTCAAATGTTACATTAAAATCCATTTTACAATTAATTGATAATAACCTATATTGATATGTGTGCTTTTAATCACTAGGTTTGACAGGAAAAAATGGTGAAACACAATAATTGGCAAACTTACCATAGGAATGAGATCCGCCATGAGCAGTGGGGCTACGGTCAGGGACTGAGTGCTTGAATAAGGGCCGACCACTGCTATCATTTTGGACACATTAGACGTATGTGTGTGATGCTCGTGTGGTTCACCCCAAGGGTGGATCAAGCCGTTGATTGAGAGGAGTTTGAAAATATCTGGAAAATTCTGTGTGTCTGAGCAGTGATCAAATATCTCATAGCCGAGAGATACATTCGGCAGGAGGTTGGTAGAGTTATTGATTTCCTCCACAGAGAATCTCATCAACTGAAACTTTCAATAATTTTGGAGAAGTAAGGGTTGACTGTGAACAGAGAAAGTACGACAGAATAGTTAAGTTTACTTACTGTGAAATCTAGTGTAATTTACACAGAATTTGTTTCAATATTAATATTACACAACAGATTTCATAGAACAAGGACTAAGTTCAAAATGAACGTCATACAGCAACTTTGATAACATAGCAATTAACTGGATTGGGTTAGGGTTTGTGAATGTGAAAAATATGTCTGTTAAACCAGCCGTTCTTCACTAGTTCCGACTTCAGAAGCTATCCACTCAGATTTATTGTAAAACTCACCTGGAGCAGTCGATGGCTTCTGGTCTGTCATGATAAACAAGGGCATCGACATGATGAATATCAAAAAGTCCACCTATCAGATAATCTCCTTCCAGCTGGAACGCTGAGGCTGGGACAGTGCATTGAGCCAAGGCATGTAGAAACGTTCCCAGTAGAAACAGAGAAGCAAGAAAATGTTTCATTGTTGTTACCGATCTGATGTGAACTCTAATGGAATCAGCCTTTAGTAAGTTATGAGACTCTGGTGATGTCTAAAGCCCCAGTGATCATTTCCATGCATGTGGGAATGAATTACATACCTATAAATGGTTGGAGAAGAATACACAAATCAATATGCAAAGATAATCTAAACTGTCGCACGGAATCCATGTGGTGTAAAAAGAGGGTTTATCACACGCAAGAAAGTTTAAATGGTAAATGGACTTGCATTTATATAGCACCTTTCTAGTCTTCCGACCACTCAAAGCACTAACAAAAAACAACGATAAACATGTAAAATATATCTATGTTTAAAAAGCATTGGTTTAATCCTCTTAGGCCAAAAACACACCTGTGATTAATCAAGAGACTAAATACAACCCCTTTGCCCCTTGCGCCTTACTTTGCGCCCAGATTAAGCGTGATGACTTGCATGAAGAACAACCAGTAAAATATTATGAACTGATGATGAGAATCGGAACAAAACTAAAATGTACCTCAGTTAATATGCTATGTTTAACTAACTATCTGAAAAGAACTGAAGTTTTTTCACAGGTTGAAGCTCTCAAGCATATACTAGAGAAACAATATGAAGGTACAGAGTAGATTTTATGACCTCCTCCTCAGTTTACGACCTGCACTGCATTCCTTTGAGTGGCTCACACAGTCGCATAGACGGAGACACATCCAAACTATGAATAAGACTTAATGAAACTGACATTTAATGCAAATTAATATGTACCTGAATTGATGTGTTTTGCTTTGCGAACATACGTTCTATTAACAGGAAGTTGTTGACATAACAAATGAAACCAAAACAAGCTGAAATAAGTATAAGCCATAAATCAAAACCTTCCCTTTTATATTAATCACTTGGTAAGATCTTGCCAGCCTACATATAGATTATTTCTATATATGCATAGTATACGTACCCAGAGATCTTTAACAGAAATTCAGGTGCACACTAATGCCCGAGTTAATCTTATATTTTGATACATGTTTTTAATCTAGTGGAAGTGTATTACACCTTTTAACGTTGATTGTGAACCATACATAAACTGACTCCTTTTTACTGTTACATGTGCTTAGAACAACATAGTTCAAGATAATAAACTCTGTTTACATTTCCCTTAGTTTTATGTCTAAATTGAATTTTACTCTGCTGACAACTTTTATCTCACTGAAGTCTCATAGACACAGCAGCCTGTCTGTTTCAGAGCAACCCCTCCCTCTTCTCTGTTGCTCGTTTTCATATACTGATTAGATAAGATTAATCTTATCCCTTCATTTACTGTGTAATAAGCGCACATGCATATCTAAATATATAGGCCTGTCTGTTGTAGTATTTATATACCTACATGTTATGATAACAAGGTTGATCTATGTTATTTAATTGGTATTAATTTTAATTAAATTGATCAGGTTTTATTCAGTGGTTTATATCGTATAGGTGTTTGGTACCGTTCTGCAGCGGATAAAGCCCATATGTCAAATATGGAAGAATGTAGTGTGTGAAATGTATTAACTAACATTAATCCCGCAAAAAAAAAGTTTACCCCTTCACCCCCTTCATGCCGCTTGCCCATCCTGGGGCCAACAACTAAAACAACTTAAGGCTGTTAACCCAACAGTAAAAGTTTTACAATTGAATGGCCCTTTAGAAGAAACTTATACTTTAAGAATGATCCCACCAAGTACAGATGAAATTGTAAGATCACACAGGATAGTCACAAGCAAATACATACAAATTAAATGAATTCAACCTAGTATCTTTGTTTTATGCTAGTTGACCACCTCCTCTTACAAATGATCTCTGCATGATTTAACATTTGACCACACAGGTAATCTGAAACAGGAAAATTTGCAATGAGTCAGCAGATGAACATAATAAGTCTAACCAGAATTTGAATTCCTCCTGGCAGAAGAGCAGAAGCCCTTGTTCTGCTTGATCAAATCAAATCAATCTTTATTTGTAACAAACATCATTATTAAAGTACAATGTGTAATGAAATGCTACATTGCCATGGACCAAGATTGTGCAACAGAAACTATTTGCGAAATGTATATCTTAACTAAAACACCACATTAAGACCAACAAACTTTGTCTGATAAAAAGTATATTAATTTATGGTTTATTTTCCAGAAAATTACCCAATTACTGTGGAACTGACATTATTCTGGAAAGGTTTCACAATCTATACTAATAGTTTAAGTATATAAGAAAGTTTAATGGACAGTGAGGTGGGTACAACAATCCCCAATAGTGTTTGGTGCATGCAGTCATTGATGTGATGTTTGCATTTTCATTCCAAGAGATCACTTTATAATCAACAGCGTGGCTGGTGTTGTAACATTTAGCTTGGCTTTCTAGATGTAGTGCTATTTTCTTTGTCTCTGTCTGTCCATCTCACTCACTTCTATTTTTTAAATGGATTTTAACTCTGTGTGGAAAAAGAGGTAATACACTCACAGAAAATTGCAGTTAGGCATCAAACTTGTAAAGGAATTGAATCATCGCTTTTACTTTACCAAATATGTATTGACAATTGAGGGAACTCTAAGCCATACAAGTAGGCTATATTTAAGGTCCAGCTGTTGTCGAGCATGTAGAAGTGTGGGCATCATGTGATGAGTTAAGTGTTACACCAAAAGCAAACACGAACTCCATTTTGATATCTTTATTGACTCAACTTTATGAATTCATTAACTTCATGTGATTTACTGTGATTTAATCTCCTGAGGCTGAACACATTACATATAAGACCTAATATGAATGAGCACATTTAAAGTATACAGTAGTGTACATCGAATCTCACAGTTTATGTTTTAATCCATATGCCAACAACATTACAAGTACATTTTCTGTTGTATTAGTCATTTAAAAAGATTCAACAGCTCTTTCTCATCCTACCTCTTGTCACAATGTCTCTAACTGTATCTTGCAACTAATTTCTAGGAATTATTGATATAGTTCTCAAAAATTAACAAACTACGTAAATAAATCAAAACGAGCATGAAAGAAAAACAACAAACATCAGTTTTTCTGTCTGTAGAGACATTAATTTACTGGAAGCAGCTACTGGCTGATTGTTTTGGTATAATTCTGAATGAGACCTTGGAAGTACTCCTGTGTGTTTCTGTGGGGTTGAAAAATGATGATGTAGCATTTTGGGAGGAAATAAAACAACAGAAAGGAGTACAGACTGAAGAGTACTGCCACAGCATTAAGAGTTTGGATGTACTTGCCATGGTAAAGTACGTATTCGGTGGCAAAGACGATCCAGTTGAGGATCAGCAGGAGCAGGCAGAAGGTTATTGCTTTGGCTTCGTTGTAATTTTTAGGGAGGTCTTTTCCCATGTAGGAGAAAATAAAGCATAGGGAGCACAAAGATAAAAGTAAAACCACAGGACCAATGGATGCCATGAGATTAATGTCGCAACCAAGTATGATTTTGTCTGGGTACCAAAATGTTTCATTGTAGGGCTTGGGAGGGTCATAAGTATAGCCAATAAGAAGTAAGAGTGCCTGAATAACAAATGCCACAGTGATGACCAGCCATTGTCCGTGATATTTCATCCACCAACTGTGGATTTTGGGGAATTTTGCGGCTAATTTGAAAATGCAAACAATCTGAAAAGAGCGCACAACAAAACAGGCTAGACAAACGGTGTAGAACAAGAGAAATGGTAAGAACCTTAAGATACAAAAGGAGATTGTTGGCTTATCAAAGTGAAAGAAAACACTGAGACTACACAGACTGAGGCAGCCTAAAATTAGGAAGCACATTGGTCCGCCAGCAGATCTGACAATAGGTGTGTTGTAGTTGATGGCAAAGAGAACGGACACAGCCAGTGTGAGGCCCACCAAGGCCCAGGCTCCGACCATGATCAGGATAGCCCCGCTGTCTGTGAATGGGACGTACTCCACCACCCGCAGACTGCATGATGTACTTCCTGCTGCAGACCATTCTGTCTCCTTACAGCTGATGCACCTGTAGGGATCCTCTGTTTGACATGAAAGGACAGATTGTCAGTTAAAGTCCCCATGAAATGAAAAATACATTTTCCCAGTTTTAATCCTGTGTCCCTGTGTTAATTGTTAATTTTTGTCTTTTTATATTCCAAATATATAAAAAATTAAAATTAAAAACATTGTCTGAGTATTTTCACATCAAAATCTGATCAAAATCCCTGTCTTTTCTCTTCCTTTGATAACTCGTCCTGCAATTGGGGGCGTTTACAAAAATGTATCCAATCATATGAGACTTTGGGCGACTATCTAGCCAATCATTTGTGGATCGAATCAATATAAAGTCTAATTCATTCAAGGGAAACCGATTTTCAATCGACTCAGAGTCACTGCAGCGCGGGAGTACATGCTGTACGATCGGTGGAGTTTTGCCGGTGGATGAGCGGGGGTTTCAGGGCGCCGTTCATCAGCGTGTACTGCCAACGCTGCAGTAACGTTACCACACAGCCGGTTGAAAATCTGCATATTTTCCTTTTCATCTCTCCCTCGTACTGCCTGATCTCTTTTACTGATTACGCTTGAGATTAGTTGTCATTCCGTTGATCAGATTGAGCCAAAACCAAGCACCGCCCACCAGCTGAAGCACAGCAAAAAAGTTACCCACTGCAAATTTAATGCAAAATGACTGTTAAACCCTCTCTACTACTGAAAAAAATGCTTAACAAGAGTCTGAAATTAACTCCCATCAAGGCCACTGCTTCTACTCATTTTCTTCCTCATGTATAATAATTACCTGTGCTGTTGATATAAGTTTCATTTGGACAGATTTCACAATTGAAGCAGCATCTGTGGATTCCATCTTGCTTTTTTGCAAATCCTGCATCACATTCTGGGGAACACAGTGAAGTAGGCACCTGTAATAAATAAATAAGTGAAGCAAAGAGAATACTGTGAGGGATGGAGGCAAACAAGAGCGTATCTCCAAACTTTTAATTTTCTCAACAGGAGTTGTTAAATGGGAACATCCTGTTAGGCACAGAGTGATATCTTTAGAGATCTGCTGACATTACACCATGAACAACCACCATCTGTTTATAGTGTGATAGGCATTCTCAATATTACGGAACCAATGTGTTTTGCATACACATACACACATCCCTGTGGAAGGGGGAAGAAACAAATGCACACGCCACACATGAATAGGAAAAAACAACTTACCTCTCCGTTTGTGTACCACTGAATTTTGGTGGTGTTGATGAAGAAATTGACTGATTGGTGAAATTCATAAAAGCCGATCTCCTCTGCATCACCACTGTGGTTCCAGTAAACTATAGAATAGGATCCGAAGGTGGGGTCACCATGCTCATTGAATTGAATACTTTGATTTAAAAGTGTAAAGTTTGACTTCTTCAGCTCTGCTAGAACCTGATGTGGGTACACAAAGTTCAGATGAGCATTACTTTATTTAATTTAACAATGATTAAATAGATTGTTATATTTTCAGTTATGATGGACTTATCTACTGGTTAAAGCTGTCGTAAGCATAAATGTAAAATATTATTATTTGTATACTTACCATATATGGGTACACTGTGATATTGCCATTGCATTTATCATCTCCACATTTCAAGGCATTGTGTAAGGCGTGAGCGATGGCGTACACAGCAGAATAAACAGAAAAAGAGAAAGATGGGTCCACAGCAAGGATTTCTTCTGCAGTCAGGCTGCTGCAGTTGCAAACCTGATTACAAATCATATTTTGCTCTGCAGTTTCACAATGAGTCTGGCTTTTGGTAGAATAGATAAAATCACTGAAACCAGGTATTGTCACTACTGGCTGAGACACTCCAAGTACAGTTCCAATATTTCTGATTCCTTCCTCTTTGGGGAGCCTCTTGTTTAAAGACCAGGTGTCCCCTGCTATCCACACCTTGTTAGTGACATTTAGTTTTATTGCTGATTCAATGAGATCTTCAGCAGTCAATTTTGGAGTAAAAACAATAATGATACCTATCTTCTGTGCCTCTATCTGTTTGAACATTAGTGAGACATTTGTATTGGCAGTGAGGCCTTTGGTGTATGCCAGGCAAATCTCAGTATCCTTTATCCTCTTTATGAACAATTCCAGGCCATCCTTGCCAAAAGCATCATCGCTGTTAAGGAAAGCAACCCAGCGCCAGTTGAAGTGTTGAACAATTTTAACAATCACTTCTATGACGTCTTTATTGGAATGCACTGTTCGTAGGAAAGAGGGATATTTTGCTTTCTCTGCAAAGGCAGAGGAAGCAGCTCCATAACTGACCTGAGAAAGGAGTAATAAAGAAATCATTTTCAGTCACAATAAATTATCAAATGTAACATTAAAATGTGTTATAGTTGGCAAACTTACCACAGGAATGAGATCCACCATGAACAGTGGGGCTACAGTCAGGGTGTCAGTGCTTGAAAATGGGCCGACCAGTGCTATCACTTTGGACAGATGCTCGTGTGGTTCACCCCAAAGTTGGATTAAGCCACTGACTGAGAGGAGTTTCAAAATTCCTGGAAAATTGTATGCATCTGAGCAGTGGTCAATTATGTCATAGCCGAGAGATACATTCGGCAGGAGGTCGGTGGAGTTATTGATTTCCTCTACAGAGAATCTCATCAACTGAAACCTCCGATAACTTGACAGAATGAAGGGTTGACTGTGAACGGAGAGTAGGATTACCTTTCAGTGAACATTATCAGTATTATATAGTTATACAGCAACTTTGATAATGTAGCAATTATTGTATTGAGTTAGTTATAGCTGTTAACCTATAGCATTTGAGGTAAGGCTATTCTGTGTTAAAAAGGGTATGATCTGTTACAGAATTTGTCATTAGTTTCAACCTGAGAAGTTATTTACCCATGAAACTCACCTGGAGCAGTCAATGGCTTCTGGTCTATCGTGATAAACAGGAGCATTGACATGATGGACATCAAAAAGTCCACCTAACAAATAATCTCCGTCCAGCTGGAACTCTGAGGCTGGGACAGTGCATGGAGCCAAGGCATGTAGAAACGTTCCCAGTACACACAGAGAAGCAAGAAAATGTTTCATTTTTGTAGTTACCTTTTACCAATCTGATGTGAACTCTAGTCTCTGCCTTTTAATAAGCAATCTGATGCTCGTAACAGCCCCAGTTTTCACTTCCATGCACTTGGGAGTGCATGACAGCAGGTGCCATAAATACCTGTCAATGGTTGGAGGAGAATACACAAATCAGTATGCAAAAAGCATTTAAGCTGCACAGACTCTTTGTGATAACTACACTGAGTTCAACAATATAATAAGCAACCAAATTGAATACCTATTATGAATAAATCTGGTAATCCTTGATAATCCTTCCAAGATGACAAATGCACTATATTATACAGTGCCACCAGAAAGTTCGCGAACCTGTTAGATTTCAGTATTTCTGCATAAATTTGACCTAAAATGTAATCATATCTTCATTCAAGTCCTAAAACTTAGTTAAACAGATAATACAAAAACAATTATACTTTATTAATTTAGACAAATTTTAGTTTAGTTTAGCAGCCCCTGCCCCACTGAAAGAACAAAACCTGAACTGGACTCAGTGTGATTTACACAAGAGATCAGTAACTTGGTATTGTGGCCAATAAATGGCTTTGTTCTTCTCGAGCTGTTGTATGCAGTCTATGACATCTTTTGTAGCTGTTGGTGGGATCTCGCCTTAGAGTTTTATGTACTTGTACCACTGTTTGGTCACATTAGAGTTGTAGTCTGCTGTGTTGAGCATGAGATATACACTGATCCTGTGATTGCCAACCATTTTCTCACCACTCTCACTCACCACTGAGCTTCATTCCAGATGTTCATGTCGCTGTGAAAATATCCGTGTGTTGAAATGATCAGATGAGATAAAGATGAAACATGAGAAGAGCCTTCTGTGTGTGTCTTCTTGACTTTACTCATCGGCTTGCTTTCCTCACATCCGTTTGTCTTCTCGTGCACTGATTCGTTTGAGCTGAACCACCAATCAGAGTGATTTCTCTCACCGACGGGCTCCGCCGCCGATTCAACATGCTGAATTAGCCGAAAAAACTCAGACATAGGTCGTCTAGAGCCGACGATGCGGGACACACCGAAAAAAACTAGGCCAACGGACACTCACCGACGGCCTCAAACTGTTTGACGGCCGTATGTCGGCTTGGTACGTCAGGGCCTTAACAAACATGTTGAATGCATTTGTTTTCTCAGAAAACGTTTGCAAAGTTGATTTTTTTAAATGGTTTAAATCCTGCATTGTTCACATCCACGTTTGCTGGCTGGCAGTCATTGCTACACTTCTCTGTATGTTGCCACCACCAACTGTTGATCAGCAGAACTTTGTGAAACCAGCAGCAGGAATGTGCGTCCCATCACCCGTGTGCCCATGCATGTGCATGCGCAATACAAACAAAATGGGGACACTTGTAAAATCATTGCTCCATAGTGCTACTAATAGTTAAAAACTCCACATTGTACCTTTTAACTCTAACGTTGAATTATGAAGTTCATTACAAGTATAGGCCAGAACACTGGCAGGTTGTAGATGTCAGAAATCATTGTGATGATGACAAGTAACATCAGTTAAAATTGTGTAAATTTGTAACAAAGTCAACAGCATCCTCAACTCCCTCTCAATATAAATATATTTAGTGTATATATATATATATATATATATATATATATATATATCATATTTGCTCCAATTCTACCTACTGCTGCTTTAAATCCTGTTACACAACAACAACAAATGATCTGTGGATGAAGTAAAGATGAAGTCCAGGTGAGGATGTAAGATCACAAAGGGTCACAAGCAAATACACACAAATGAATGAATGAATACAACCAGGTATCTTTGGTTTATGCTAAAATGCTACACCCTATTACAAATTAGCTCTGCATGACTTCAGCTTTGACCACACGGGTCATCTGAAAGGAGATCATTTGCAATATCTCTGTGGATGACAATGACAGATGGCCGGGCGGCCGCGAGCTGGACTCTCACCACAGTTTGAATTCAGGTAACCTCCTGATGAAAGGGCGGAACTCCTCGTTCTGCTTGGTAGGAAGGGATGGGCCCTCATCTACAGGAGAGAGAGAGAGAGGTTATACCAGGGCAATGTCGTGGTTAGTAAAAACCATAATGTTGTGGAAGGCATGTGAGGGTAAATGAAAGAGATCACTGGCTAATCAACATTGTGGCTGTGTGCAATTTCCTGGAATGTTAACATGAAGTTGTAGATGTTTTGTTCTTTTTTTCTTTGTCTGTTTCTGTCCATCTTAATCTTAAATGACACATTTATATTCAAATCCGTGTTCAAACTGTCAATGGTAGCAAGCTAATAAACGTGACCTTGATGCTCATCTTGCAGTGCAATATTTAGTAGCGTCTCATGACCATCACTCTATATTATTATTTAGATATCCCCTAACCCCTTATTTTATAGTCCTTGTCTTTCTCTGCCTGACTGACCAATAGACCATCTGATAGCAGAATATATAATTGTTTATAGGAAACTGAACTAAAAAAATAGTAGACTGGTGTTTTGTCCCAATCCAGATGTGTTAAACATTCACTTCACATTTGTTGTTCGTTAAAGCTGCCGTCAGTAACTTTGAGCAAATATGATAAAAAGTTATTTTAACACAACTGTCACTATATCCTGACAGATAATCTGTAAAAAACCCCCCAAAAAAAACAAACATCAGAGCCGAGCAGTCTCTGGGCAGCTGTCAATCACTGTTCACGAAACTCGCAAACTCCGATCAAACGGTCAAACTAGGCAGCGCTGATCAAATATGAATCAATATTCTGTTACTGTAATGCCTATTTCTCTCCTCGGATGTTTTCAGAAACCTCTTGTAGTGTACTGTTTAGCTGTAAAATGAGAAAGTTTGTGACCCGGCCACATGTTGTCGAGTCAAAACCAAGTATTGCCCACTGGCCGGAGCAAAATCCATTCCATCATGTGTTTTTAATAAAATCTAACTGATGCTCAGAGTTTTTCCTGGCCACAGCGCGCTTGGTGGAATCTCTTGTTGGGTTTCTAAACTATGATACATGGTCTAAGACCTGCTCTATATATAAAGCGTTTCGAGATAACTTCTGTTATGATTTGACGCTATATCAAAATAAATGGAATTGAAATTGAATTGAATGCTATGCTAATTATATGCTAATGATATATATTTTATCTCTGCTTTTTTTCTAGTGCTAATAATAAGCATCTTGTGTGCTGAAAGTGGTCCCAAAGAGAGATGACACAGCAAAGAGGACACAAACATCTCTTTCTGGATGGACGGTCACTGACTTCCTGATTCAGAATCAAGGTATCAAGACATAACCCATCCCAAACACACACACACACACACACACAAATTAGTGAAGCATGGACCTAATGACATTTTTATCAACAGCCAACAGTTTGGAGTAACACAGAATCTAGTGTCAGTTTGTGTGTAATGTTGTCTTTCAATATACAGACTGGGTGGGACACAATAATGGAAACACCTATGCAAAATAATGCAGTTGAACAAGTTTGCCTTTCAATAAATACAGTGTTGATGACGAAGCTTTGTCAGAGGGGCGTTGAGTCAACTCCTGATATATTATCCAAGTTCTGTGGTAAATGACGAATACATTTGCTTCTCAAATTTTGCAATTGCAACAAGAAATAGATTGCATAGTACATGCAATTAGCAGATGTGGTCAAATAAGCTCTCATTGCAACACCTCACAGTGGACACGTCATTACTGAGTGACAATATGGAAGCATAACTAAAACTAGAGACCATCTTCATTGATCACACCAGCTGCGACGCCAAACCGGGCCAGGGGCCCTTTCCCCATTTCCTATCTCGGAGCCGGTGTCTCCAGGACCATATTTTGCCGTGATGACTCACACACAGACTCACAAGGTGAAAACAATACCAGCGTCGCTGTAGCTGCTGGTTACCAGTTGGTAGAGAGGCAAGTAGGGCTGCAAGATTATTATTTTTTGCTCTTTTTATTGGTATTCTGTACAAAATTCAATAAATCACAGAAATCATTGTACAAACACATTATAACCCCCCCTCAATGTTTCTGCTCTAACAAAGCCCCATCCCTACAACAATATTACTGCACCATTAAATAAGTAGAGTTAGTTTCATAAATAATTACATTTATACATATAAATTAATTCAATGCGATAGAAACTTAGATCACACACACACACACACAAAAAAGAGGAAAGAACCAAAAAAAAAGAATAAATAAAAAAATATAAATAAATACGAGTTGTAAATTATATGTCACATGGGGTCAGCACTTTAAAGGGCTGAAAGATTTTGAAAAAATACCTAAATGTAATTATTTTTTAATTATTTTGACTTATATTGCAATTGCAATATGATTTTTGATATCGGAGGAAATGCTCATTTTTATATAATTTTCGTTTTCATTGAAAAATATATTAAAGTGATTATGGTGTGATTTTTACGGGAATCTGTACCAAGCAAAGATGTTTTCTTAAGTCTGTAGAACATGATGTGTAGGACACGACGTCTCTGTAGCATGACAATAATAATAATAATAATAATAATAATAATAATTGTATTTATATAGCACTTCTTAAAACAGATGTTACAAAGTGCTTCACAAGACAATAAAAGCAGATAAAGATATAGTAAAAAATATGGTAACTGCTAAAACAGAACATCACAGAACATATCAATAATAATAAAAGTGGTAAAATGGTAGGACAAGTTGATAAAACGAATATATATGTTGGGACCCACCATTACCAAATGGTGGCAAAGACAATGAACTACGCTTCTCGGGATCCTTGAGCATTGAGTATGTCCAACCATGGACTCAGCTCAGTGGCCATTGGCTGAGGACTCAGCTCTGTAGCCATTGGCTACTGTAGCATTCACACATAGGTGTGAAATTCACCCAGGACAAAACCAGAGGAATCTCTTTGTTCCTTCTCTTCTTGCTCTTTCTTCATCTTCTCCTAACCCCAGCTGACCTGCTGGAGGTGAACTGCTGCCCTCCCCACCTAAGCTCTCTGATCTATGGCCTGTTAGGAAACAGACATAGAAATACAAGGATCTTCTAAGGCAGAGGACGCGAGAGCCTGCCTTTTGACCAACTAATTTCAAGCAACAACCGCAAGGAAGTTAGCATCAAGCGATCAAGCTGCTGGGAAGAAAGTATTGGAGCGATCAGCTTCCTCCAATCTGCACAACTTGATTTGAGCACAGCAAAGACGACATCTTTGACTTGGAACCACAACTTCAACACATGGAATTACAAACCCTTTTCTTCCATGGACTGGTAACGTACTGGGCTTACCTTGGCAGTAGCAATTACACATGGCTGAGCAAGACTGTTCAACTTTGATTTCTAGAATGTACTTGTATTGATTTGGTTTAATGTTATTCATTGAGTTTGACTGTTGTGATATTATTTGTAGTTAAGATATTTGGATAGCTGGCTTCGCCACATCTGATGTGTTTAGTTCATGCTTCACATAGACAAGGTCTTGCATGCAAACTAACCATCTTTTCTAACCCACTGCATTATCTGACACACATTAAGATCACATACAGAAAGTGTGAATTAGTATTAAACATAAACATACACCTACACATTCAGTTAACCTCACCTCCACATCACCCCCCTCTCTGTCCTTCCTGAGCACATGTGCTCCGAAGAACAAAGAGGCCATGTGGTGATCCTGCCATCTTTGTAGTTTTACAGTGCTCGCCATTTTGTCTGTAGGCCATACAGACATCCTGAGACAAGTAGCCAGCCATCTCTCTCTCTCTCTCTCTCTCTCTCTCTCTCTCTCTCTCTCTCTCTCTCTCTCTCTCTCTCTCTCTCTCTCTCTCTCTCTCTCTCTCTCTCTCTCTCTCTCTCACACACACACATGCTCACACACTTTGTTTGGTTTGTTTAGTTATTTAGTTAGATTTATATATTGTTTTACACCTTTATTATCTTATAAATAAAGGTTTGTGGAATATACATGCTGGTCTGTTTAATGTTGTACAAGAGTGAATAATGCCAACCTCTGCTATGTCAAGAACTCCAATATCCTTCAACCTTTACTATCTATTTTGGTTATAGTTATTAATTTAATTATTAATCAAAGTTCCAAATTGATAGTTTAGTATATTTAATGAGACTATATTAACGTTTTGGTTATTGGTCCCTGATTCCAGGGTGGTGCCCCGTTTATTATTGTTTATTGATAATTCTTATTAATACTAATCATTTTATTGATATTATTAATTAATTTGCTAATAACCAAACCTGTTACTGCCAAATCCCTACATTTTGGTGCCCCGTGTGAGGCCCAGTATTATTGTTGGCATATTATTCATAATTGTGCAATATTAATTTTCAGCATAATTTTTGGTCAAAAACAGAAAATTGTTTCCACTTCTAAACAAACCCAAAGTGTTTACATTCGACACCACTAGTCTTCCACAGGAGTAGAAGTCCAGCTGTACTTTTAAACAAGTATATTATGGTTAGAATTGTTTATTTGAGAGATTTTGATTAACACTTTAAGCCTTTACAGTGTTAATTTTAAGAACTTGCTTTTGCTGCTAATTCAAGTTAACCTACGCTGTAGAACTTGAAAGAATTTTGGTTCAGCATTTGAATACCAATTATTCAATGCAATCTGGTGTAGTTGTTATATTTTGCTGTTAATCTAAGAGTTCCTTTAATGACACAGATTCCACAGGCCCTGTGTTACATAGAGAGCTTGTACCTGGCTGTAACTGCCAAGCATTCCAGCCTGAGTGGGTTGAATAGAGCCACAGTGTGCTACCAGCCCTGTGATATAAGTTTGCACCTAGCTGTTACTTCCACATGTTCCAACTTGAGTCACCTTTAAGAGACATCATCACAACTGTTACTGTCCCGTGCAGTGAGTGCATGTTGTACGTGTAAGCAAACTTATTTTGTAAACCTGTGTTTACTTTACTGGCCCCTTTTGTTTGATGCCCACTAGAGTCACTAGTTGGTCCTGTAGCTACCCAAGTAGCCAGCCATCTTCTCTCTCTCTCTCTCTCTCTCTCTCTCTCTCTCTCTCTCTCTCTCTCTCTCTCTCACACACACACACTTTGTTTGGTTTGTTTAGTTTAGTTATTTAGTTAGATTAATATTGTGTTTTACACCTTTATTATCTTATACATAAAGGTTTGTGGAATATACATGCTGGTCTGTTTAATGTTGTACAAGAGTGAATAATGCCAACCTCTGCTATGTCAAGAACTCCAATATCCTTCAACCTTTACTATCTATTCTGGTTATAGTTATTAATTTAATTATTAATCAAAGTTCCAAATTGATAGTTTAGTATATTTAATGAGATTATATTAACGTTTTGGTAATTGGTCCCTGATTCCAGGGTGGTGCCCCGTTTATTATTAATGTTTGTTGATAATTCTTATTAATACTAATAATTCTATTGATATTATTAATTGATTTGCTAATAACCAAACCTGTTCCTACCAAATATATATGTATATATATATTTATACCCAATCTTGTACTTATAGGAATGCTATCCTAAAAAAATGTGTTTTCAAAAGTTTTTTAAAAGTGGATACAGAGTTAGATGATCGTATCTCTATAGGAAGTGCAATCCAGAGTTTGGGAGCTCTGACAGCAAAAGCCTGATCGCCTCTCTCAGCAAGAAGTAGCTGATCAGATGATTGCTGGGACCGGTGTAATGTGTATAATATACTTATTTTGACAGTCGTATTTTGACAAACATTTAAGAACTAGTGCGCCTCATGCGATTTGAAGGTTGCAGTCTCACATCTCTATCAGTCTCTTGTATAAAGAAGTGATGTCTTTACAGCTGTATCACTGTACAATGATGACATAAGTCATTACAGGACTAATACCATTGGAAAAGATTCTAAGATGTGGTAACATGTTACAGTGTGGGTGTATAAGTAAGTAGAGAATAAAGGTAAAATGAGGCAGAGGTTTGATTCTTACTGGGGCAACCTGTTTGAGAGATGTACAGCATGTTTTTTTTTTTGGATTGAGATGAAAAATATTAAATACAGTGCAAATCACAGACAATTGAATCACATATTTAAAAAAAATGGAGACTTTTTTGCCAGCACATAATAGGGCGAAATAGCCTTTATTTATTACACGGAAATCAGGTAAATCTTAGATGTGTATTTGAACAAAGTTGCGCACACAAGATCTTTCAAGTCTGAATTTTACACAGTATATTGCAGGTGTGCCTGTAGTCTAGCCTGTAGACAGCGTCATTATTATACAACATTAGTGTTATGGCAACCTCCAGAAACTGTTAAACGGAAAGGAAATCACACACACATTCCATTTTATGTTTTTATTGAATCACTCTTGCTGTTATATAACTGCTGTACATGTAAATATCTAAATCCGTGCAGGGTTTACCAGAATTAACTTTATGTGGATAATCTCTGAGTGTCCTCAGGCTGGTCAGTAATGCATCGTCTAATAAGATTTTAAAGTGTATGTTTAAAGCATGTGCAGCAGCTGAGGCTGGTTGAAAGTATTTAGTCATAAATCAAAGTATTGCAATTATAATGGGCTTCTTTTTTAGACAAATTTAGTGTTTTCTTCTCCCTGATGCTTGGCCATTTTTCTATTGGCTGTTTGGTTTTAACTGCATACTGACGCTGTTTAGCTGAGAGAGAAGGCTCTGTGAATATAACTTTTGTTCAGGTCTTCACCGTGCCCCTATCATGTTTATATCTTCAAAGTATAATATGCAAGAATTAACTATAAAACAATGTATAGACTGATACAAAAAAATCCCTCTCAATCATCACTTCTGCCCCACTAGAAGTCTGTTTCTGCAGAGACCATGCAGCCTTCAGTCTGTATTTTCTATTTTCTTATTATTTTGCTTTACTCAGGACGCTTCTGGTTGTCTGTAAACATACTTTGTACCCCACGTGGGGGTGTAATCCCCCAGTCAATAACAGCACGCAGGGCCCATTCAAGTGGTGAAATGCTGCCGCTTTGACGGACCCCCTCGACTTCTGATACCGAGGCACAAGTACAAAGCGGCCGTATTTCACGGATGAAGACGGGTTGTGTTATTATGGGCATGTGTCCCAGTGATCCCCCGGCTCCTCTCTGTGCTGTGAGTGCAGCTATATGATCGGTGTCTGACTGTCTGTAGTTTGACGAGAGCAGCGTGGAGTCCGGCAGCTTGGCACCTTAGTTAGTTCTGTGTTTTAGAACGTAACCGCCGGGAGACAATCAGAAAATCAAGTTTTATTTCTCAGATTTGCTGTTTTTTTCTCTCTAACGCTGCTCTCTCTCTGTTCAGTCACTCTATAGCTCGCTCTCCCTCTCTTTGAATTTAAAATTTTTAATGCAGCCCTTAGTAAGACAACCAAATAACCAATCATAATATCTGTAACATGATTAGGTTACAACAACACATACACAGATTTAAAGTACTTTTTTTGACCTTCTAATCTAAAAAGCTAAATTATTATCACTTCATTGAATGTTTTCAGAAGGCCTGAAGCACAACAGAAGACACACATTTAATGGAAGCAGCTACTGGCTGATTGTTTTGGTATAATTCTGAATAAGACCTTGGAAGTACTCCTGTGTGTTTTTGTACGATTGAAAAATGATGATGTAGCATTTTGGGAGGAAATAAAACAACAGAAAGGAGTAGAGACTGAAGAGCACTGCCAGAGCGTTAAGAGTTTGGACGTACTTGCCATGGTAAAGTAGGTATTGGGTGGCAAAGATGACCCAGGTGAGGATCAGCAGGAGCAGGCAGAAGGTTATTGCTTTGGCCTCATTGTAATTTTTAGGGAGGTCTTTTCCCATGTAGGAGAATATAAAGCATAGGGAGCACAAAGATAAAAGAAAAACCACAGGAGCAGAGGATGCTTTGAGATTAATGTCGCAACGAAGTATGATTTTGTCTGGGTACCAAAATGTTTCATTGTGGGGTTTCAGGGGGGCGTAAGTATAGCCAATAAGAAGTAAGAGTGCCTGAATAACAAATGCCACAGTGATGACCAGCCATTGTCCGTGATATTTCATCCACCAACTGTGGATTTTGGGGAATTTTGCGGCTAATTTGAAAATGCAAACAATCTGAAAAGAGCGCACAACAAAACATGCTAGACAAACGGTGTAGAACAAGAGAAATGGTAAGAACCTTAAGATACAAAAGGAGATTGTTGGCTTATCAAAGTAAAAGAAAACACTGAGACTACATAGACTGAGGCAGCCTAAAATTAGGAAGCACATTGGTCCGCCAGCAGATCTGACAACAGGTGTGTTGTAGTTGATGGCAAAGAGAACGGATACAGCCAGTGTGAGGCCCACCAAGGCCCAGGCTCCGACCATGATCAGGATAGCCCCGCTGTCTGTGAATGGGACGTACTCCACCACCCGCAGACTGCATGATGTACTTCCTGCTGGAGACCATTCTGTCTCCTTACAGTTGATGCACCTGTAGGGGTCCTCTGTTTTACACAAGAGACGGACAGATTGTCAATAAAGTTAAGATTCACTTTTGAAAAATCCTCTGTAAGTAAAGAGAGATCAAACAGTTGAGGAAGCAGTGTTAGACATTTAATCTACGTTCTCCTAAAATTAGCTTTTACATCAACTTGCTGTACAGGTTGTAGTTGTAGACGTGTCACATTTATAACGTCAACGCCATATTTAGCCAACATTCGTAGCATCCTTGCTGTGTAACAGAGTACAGGCATAGTGGTTCATACGTCTTTTAAAGGTCCCATATCATGCTCATTTTCAGGTTCATACTTGTATTTTGTGTTTCTGCTAGAACTTGTTTACATGCTGTAATGTTAAAAAAAACTATTTTCCTCATACTGTCTGCATGAATATGCCTGTATTCACCTTCTGCCTGAAACGGAATTGCGTTGCTAGGCAACAGGTGGGTCCATATTTACTTCCTGTCAGCTGATGCTATTTACATACACTGCAACAGGAAATAAACTGGGACACATTTAGAATGTTTACTTTTAAAACCGTGTAATTTTCTAAATATTGTATATTTGTGTAATTTTCTTCCTCATGTATAATAATTTACCTGTACTGTTGATATAAGTTCCCTTCGGACAGATTTCACACATGAAGCAGCATTTGTGGATTCCATCTTGCTTTTTTGCAAATCCTGCATCACATTCTGGGGAACACAATGAAGTAGGCGCCTGTACAAGACAATTATTTAGTAGAAAAGTAAATACAAGTGGAAGAGAACACCGAAAGGGCTGGAGGCAAATCATAGAGTGGCGCTAGCTAGCCTATTTAAGCCTACACAGGGTTTGTAATATGTAATCATCACTGAGTATTATATCTGGATGTCCCTGCAAATGACATGAACAACCACCACTGGTTGATGTTCCTGATAATGTTTTTTGCCCCTGTCACAGCTATTACAAAATAAACATATATTTGTTCGCGTGTCCACACACACATCCTTGCAGAAGTGGGAAAGCCAAAACTAAGTATTTTTAAATCAACATATAGCATATAAATTCTTGGTAGGAAAAAAAACTTACTTCTCCGTTTGTGTGCCACTGAATTTTGCTGTTGTTGATGAAGAAACGGAACGATTGGCGTAATTTATAAAAGCCGATCTCCTCTGCGTCACCACTGTGGTTCCAGAAAACTATAGAATAGGATCCGAATGTGGGGTCACCATGCTCATCAAACTGAATACTCTGGTTTAAAAGAGTAAAGTTTGACTTCTGCAGCTCTGCTAGAACCTGATGTGGGTAAAGAAAGCTTGGATTAGTCATGTGTTCACAATGAACATTTTAAGGTGTTAAGATAAATAGTTTTTAGTGGTTTATTAGATTGTACTCTCTTCTATCTCTGAAATTGTCTTGTCTAAGATTTTGGTACCACGGCAATGTTTACAAAGTAATAACAGTAGATAGTAGATGACAGTCGGCACGCCTCAGACAGAAGGCAATGCACAGAAGCAAAGTAATGTACTGCTGTGGACGGGGCCGGCAGCAAAACGTATTTTCCGAACTAACCAAAGTCAAACAAATAACAAAAGCAAACTAACCGATAGAGGCAGCGGTAGACCAGCAAGCAACCCCTGTGTTCTGTGAGGTTAAATTACTGTTTTTTTCAATGGAGTCTGGTGGCTCTGGCGAGAGCATAGAGTACAATATATTTGACAGATAAGAATCAGTTTTGATTGTATTCTGAGGATTTAAAGGTCCCATATTATGCTCATTTTCAGCTTCATACTTGTATTTTATGTTTCTACTAGAACATGTTTACATGCTGTAATGTTCAAAAAACACTATTTTCTTCATACTGTCTGCCTGAATATACCTGTATTTACCCTCTGTCTGAAACACTCCGTTTTAGTGCATTTCAATGGAATTGCAACGGAATTGCGTTGCTAGGCAACAGTTTGGGTCCATGTTTACTTCCTGTCAGCTGATGTCATTCACATACACTGCAACAGGAAATAAACTGGGACACATTTAGAATGTTTGTTTAAAACCATGTAATGGTCTAAATATTGTATATTTGTGACATCACAAATGGACAGAAATCCTAACAGCTTGTTTCAAACGTACAATTTCTGAATACGGGCTGTGTATTTCTCCGTATATTGAGCGTTTTGATAGTTTAACAGTATTTATAAAGCACTTAAACCTACTTTATAATATAAAAGACATGAAAATCGCACTTTTTACAATATGGGACCTTTAAAGACTAAAGATGTTTACTGTTATATTCAAGTAGTCTGTGTTATCATTGGTCACTTTCAAATAGACTTGTCTGTAAGATAAACTTGTCAGTAACATAAATGTCCAAGAAGCAGATGGTGAGAATAAATGAAATTAATGCTCAGGTTATTTGTATACTTACCATGTGTGGGTACACTGTAATGTTGCCATTACATCTGCCAGCGACACATTGCAAGACATTGTGTAAGGCGTGAGCGATGGCGTAGACAGCAGAATAAACAGGAAAATTAAAAGATGGGTCTGCAGCGATGACATCTTCTGGACTCAGGCTGCTGCAGTTGCAAACCTGATTACAAAACCCAGTTTGTTCTGCAGTTTCACAGTGAGTCTGGCTTTTTGTAGAATAGATAAAGTCACTGAAACCAGGTATTGTCACTACTGGCTGAGACACTCCAAGTACAGTTCCAATATTTCTGATTCCTTTCTTCTTGGGGATCTTCTTGTTTAAGGACCATCCATCCCCTGCTACCCACACCTTGTTAGTGACATTTAGTTGTATTGCTGACTCAATGAGAGCTTCAGCAGTCCATTCAGGAGCAAAAACAATAATGACACCTATCCTCTGTTCCTCTATCTGTTTGAACATTTGGGGGTAATTTGTATATTGGTTGAGGCCTTTGGTGAACGCCAGGCAGATCTCAGTGTCTTGAATCCTATTTATGAACAGTTCCTGGCCATCTTTGCCGTAATTATCATCAATGTGAAGGAAAGCAACCCAGCGCCAGTTGAAGTGCTGCACAATGCTAACAATCATGTCTATGGCG
This sequence comes from Sebastes fasciatus, assembly GCF_043250625.1. Classification (NCBI taxonomy): domain Eukaryota; kingdom Metazoa; phylum Chordata; class Actinopteri; order Perciformes; family Sebastidae; genus Sebastes; species Sebastes fasciatus. The sequence continues at coordinate 34,014,155 of NC_133802.1, read as the reverse complement.
TCTTTATTGGGAAGCGACGTTCGTAGGAAAGAGGGAAAATTCTGTTTTCTTGCAAAGACAGAACTAGAAGCTCCGTAGCTGACCTGTTTAAAGAGCAATAGAGAAGTGGTCATTATTTTTAGTGACAGATTTCTCGAAAGTTACAAGCGGTTTTAATTTGATGAATCTGGAAAATGTACCATAGGAATGAGGTCCATCATGAACAGTGGGGCTACAGTCAGGGCCTGACTGCTGGTATAAGGGCCGACCACAGCCATCACTCCGGACAGATGCTTGTGTGGTTCACCCCAAGGTTGGATCAAGTTGTTGACTGAGAGGAGTTTGAAAATGCCTGGAAAATTGTGTGTATTTGAGCAGTGGTCAAATATCTCATAGCCGAGAGATACATTTGGCAGGAGGTCGGTGGAGTTATTGATTTCCTCCACAGAGAATCTCATCAACTGAAACCTCCGGTAACTTGAAGGAATTAAGGGTTGACTGTGGACAGAGGAAGGAAAGTGAGGGAATTAGCGTGTTGGATATCTAAAAGGATTTTATTGAACAAGGAGGTCAATAATGAGGACCTGATGTTCTTCAACATGTCCTACTAGCCATGTCCATTAACCTGAAGGTTTAAGCTATAGGGGTCTGCAACCTGCGGCTCTTTAGCTCCTCTCCGGTGGTTCCCTGTGGATTTTTAAAAATGGAAATGAATAACTGTTTTTTGTTTACATTTAAATTTTTATTTATCATTGTTGTAGGTCTATGGTACGACGGTACGACGGTACGATGGAGTATTAGGGCCACATTGAGGAAAAATAAGTTTACGAGAAAAAGTCAGAAGTTTACGAGTAAAAAGTCGTAAAATTATGAGAATAAAGTCAGACGTTTACGAGAAAAAAGTCATATAAGAATAAAGTCAGGAGTTTACGAGAAAAAAGTCATATGAGAATAAAGTCTGACGTTTAAGAGAAAAAAGTCGTATTATGAGAATAAAGTCAGAAGTTTACAAGAAAAAAGTTGTAATGTTTTGAGAAATAAAGTCATAAAGAGAAAAATGTCATAGTATTATGATAATAAAGTCATAGTAGTAATTTTTCGTGATATTTATTTTTTTCTCGTAAAGATACGACTTTATTCTTGTTATATTACCACTTTTTTCTCGTAATATGACTTTATTCTGGAAATCTCAGATGTTTTTTCCCTCAATGTGGCCAAAATACTCCGTAGTACATTGTCTCTTTGGCCCTCACTGCATTAGACTTATATACTTAGACTATAAACTGTGTTAGCTTCATCACAATGATCAAATGTTTTGCAGCTCCAGACAGATATTTTTTTTTTTGCCTAAAATGGCTCTTTTGATAGTAAAGGTTGCTGATCCCTGGTTTAAGCAAAACTCTTGAATGTATAATCTGGCATCTGTTACACCAGGCGTTCTTCAGTATTTCCAATATAAGATCATATCCACTCAGATTTAATTGTAAGACTCACCTGGAGCAGTCGATGGCTTCTGGTCTGTCGTGATAAACAGGGTCACTATCATGATGAATATCAAAAAGTCCACCTAACAAATAATCTCCATCCAGCTGGAACTCTGAGGCTGGGACAGTGCATGGAGCCAAGGCATGTAGAAATGTTCCCAGTAGACACAGAGAAGCAAGAAAATGTTTCATTGTTGTAGTTACCGTTTACCCATCTGATGTGAACTCTAGCTTCTGCCCTTTTAAGAAGCAATGCAATGCTCGTAACAGCACCAGTGTTCATTTGCATGCACTTCGGAGTGCATGACAGCAGGTGTCATAAATACCTGTCAATGGTTGGAGGAGAATACACAAATCAGTATGCAAAAAGCACTTAAGCTGCACAGACTCTCTGTGATAACTACACTGAGTTCAACAATATAGTGAGCAAGCAAATTGAATACCTCCGATCATGAATAAATCTGGTAATTCTTAATAATCATTCCTTTAGCCAAGATGACAAATGCACTTTATTAGACAGTACCACCAGAAAGTTTGTGAACCTGTTAGAGATTTCAGTATTTCTGCATAAATTTGATCTAAAATGTGATCATATCTTCATTCAAGTCCTAAAACTAGGTTAAACAGATAATAAAAAGACAAATTTAAGTTTAGTTTAGCAGCCCCTGCCCTATTGAAACAACAAAACCTGAACTGGACTAAGTGGGATTTACACAAGAGGTTAGTAACATGGACAGGGTTATGGCATTTCATTCTTCCTCCCATGGTGGTGGGACAGCGCCGTCACAGAAGCCGGGTCGACCCAGTGAGTGTGAGATAATCCCGTTAACACTGTTATCTCTGTCAGCACTGTATGTTATGTTGTTAGCGGGGCTAGCACTGCAACTCGTCACCATTTCAGCTCCGCCACCTCCATGTTTGCTTGTGACGTCAAACTCTGTGGAGGCAATCCAGACCCACACTCTGAATTTCATAAGTAGCTCCATTAAGGTTGGAGGGAAGCAGCATTTTTCAGATGTGGTCCATACTTCACTATGTCCAGATATTGTCTCCACAAGATAAAAAGATATTTCTTGCTTTGACAGAGGCCCAGTTTGGGAAGTGACAAGCCTGTAGGTGTATATGCTCCTTTCTCTTTTACCATAGTACCTCTAGCACACCCAATCCCCAGGTGTGAGTGGCTGTCAAGGCTTCTGTCCTCTTTCAAGTACACTGAAAACAGTGCAAAAAACATCCACGTTTGCTAGCTTGCAGTCATTGCTACACTTCTCTGTATGTTGCCACCACCAACTGTTGATCAGCAGAACTGTGTGAAACCAGCAGCGGGAATGTGCGTCCCATCGCCCGTGTGCCCATGCATGTGCATGCGCAATACAGACAAAATGGGGACCCTACCACTCATAAAATCATTGCTCCATAGTGCTACTAATGGTTAAAAACTCCACATTGTAGCTTTAACTGTAACGTTGAATTATGAAGTTCATTACCAAGTATAGGCCAGAACACGGGCAGGTTGTAGATGTCAGAAATCATTGTGATGATGAAAAGTAACATCAGTTAAAACTGTGTAAATTTGTAACAAAGTCAACAGCATCCTCAACTCCTTCTCACAATATATATATATATATATATATACATATACATATATATATATATGTATATGTATATGTATATGTATATATATATATATATATATATGTATGCCAGAGTAAAATATAAATGACCATCATGTTAAAAAGAAACACAATTAAGACGCCAACATGAACAGATACATTCAAAACACACACAAACATATATATATATATGTATATGCTCCAATTCTACCTACTGCTGCTTTAAATCCTGTTACACAACAACCACAGGTTGTAGATGTCAGAAATCATTGCGATGGTGAAAAGTGACATAATTTCAGTTAAAACTATACATTTGTAACAAAGTCAACAGCATCCTCAACTCCCTCTCAATATAAATATATTTAGTGTGTATATATATATATATATATATATATATATATCATATTTGCTCCAATTCTACCTACTGCTGCTTTAAACCCTGTTACACAACAACAACAACAACAACAGATGATCTGTGGATGACGGTGATGAAGTAAAGATGAAGTCCAGGTGAGGATGTAAGATCACAAAGGGTCACAAGCAAATACACACAAATGAATGAATGAATTCAACCAGGTATCTTTTGGTTTATGCTAAAATGCTACATCCTCTTACAAATGAGCTCTGCATGACTTCAGCTTTGACCACACGGGTCATCTGAAAGGAGATCATTTGCAATATCTCTGTGGATGACAATGACAGATGGCCGGGCGGCCGCGAGCTGGACTCTCACCACAGTTTGAATTCAGGCAACCTCCTGAGGAAAGGGCGGAACTCCTCGTTCTGCCTGGTAGGAAGGGATGGGCCCTCATCTACAGGAGAGAGAGAGAGGTTATACCAGGGCAATGTCGTGGTTAATAAAAACCATAATGTTGTGGAAGGCATGTGAGGGTAAACGAAGAGATCACTGGCTAATCAACATTGTGGCTGTGTGCAATTTCCTGGAATGTTAACATGAAGTTGTAGATGTTTTGTTCTTTTTTCTTTGTCTGTTTCTGTCCATCTTAATCTTAAATGACACATTTAAATTCAAGTCCATGTTCAAACTGTCAATGGTAGCAAGCTAATAAACGTGACCTTGATGCTCATCTTGCAGTGCAATATTTAGTAGCGTCTCATGACCATCACTCTATATTATTATTTAGATATCCCCTAACCCCTTATTTTATAGTCCTTGTCTTTCTCTGCCTGACTGACCAATAGACCATCTGATAGCAGAATATATAATTGTTAATAGGAAACTGAACTAAAAAAATAGTAGACTGGTGTTTTGTCCCAATCCAGATGTGTTAAACATTCACTTCACATTTGTTGTTCGTTAAAGCTGCCGTCGGTTACTTTGAGCAAATATGATAAAAAGTTATTTTAACACAACTGTCACTGTATCCTGACAGATAATCTATAAAAAAGTAATCAGAGCCGAGCAGTCTCTGGGCAGCTGTCAATCACTCAATCAAACGATCAAACTAGGCAGCGCTGATCAAATATGAATCAATATTCTGTTACTGTAATGCCTATTTCTCTCCTCAGATGTTTTCAGAAACATCTTGTAGTGTACTGTTTAGCTGTAAAATGAGAAAGTTTGTGACCCGGCAGCCATGTTGAAAACAGTCGAGCCAAAACCAAGCACCGCCCACCGGCCGGAGCACAATCCATTCCATCATGTGTTTTTAATAAAATCTAACTGATGCTATGCTAATTATATGCTAATGATACATATTTCATCTCTGCTTTTTACTAGTGCTAATAATAAGCATCTTGTGTGCTGAAAGTGGTCCCAAGGAGAGATGACACAGCGAAGAGGACACAAACATCTCTATCTGGATGGACGGTCAACGACTTCCTGATTCAGAATCAAGGTACCAAGACAATAACCCATCCCAAACACACACACAAACTAGATCGGTACTAGGAGAGCGCAGACCTCCGCCAAGCTGCCCGAGTACGATTGCACCCCCCCCCCCTCTCCGTTCAGCTTGCTCCATCATCCACGTGTATTTTTGTTTATGTTGAGATCAGCTGTACGTAGCGGAGCAACGTAAAACACAATAAAGTAAAACCTAAACCGTCGTCGTTACTCTTTCCAACAATCACCAAGTGAGCTTTGGTTGAACTCAACTGTAATTTCACAGTCTAATGTGAAAAAATCATGAATCTACAGTTGTCCCCCCCTCCCTCCAGCCCCCGCTCTCTCTCTGTCCCTCTCTCTGCAGGCAGAAGGAAAGAGGCTGGGTGACGCGTCATCAGTTACACTGCGCATGTCTTAAAGCCTGTGGTGTTAATGCACAGGCTGAGCGGAGTTATTAAAAAAGATTCCCGAAGCCGGATCATGATCCGGATCGCCACCAAAATCGAATGGATTGTTCATTGTGCCACACCCCACCCATCAAAAAAATGTCATTCAAATCCATCTCTGACTTTTGGAGTAATCCTGTAAACAGACAAACCAACGCTGGTGAAAACATAACCTCCTTCCTAGGCCTTCGGCCTTGGTAGATGTAATTAGTGAACAGATAATAATTGAATCACATCATAGTTCCAAAAAATTTTTGACTTTTATGGCAGCACATAATGGGGTGAAGTAGCCTTTATTTATTACACGGAAATCAGGTGAATCTTAGATGTGTATTTGAACAAAGTTGTGCACACAAGATCTTTCAAGTCTGAATTTTAGACAGTATATTGCAGGTGTGCCTGTAGTCTAGCCTGTAGACAGCGTCATTATTATACAACATTAGTGTTATGGCAACCTCCAGAAACTGTTAAACAGAAAGGAAATCACACACACATTCCATTATATATTTTTATTGAATCACTCTTGCTGTTATACAACTGCTGTACATGTAAATATCTAAATCCGTGCAGGGCTCAACAGAATTAACTTTATGTGGATAATCTCTGAGTGTCCTCAGGCTGGTCAGTAATACATCATCTAATAAGATTTTAAAGTGTATGTCTAAAGCATGTGCAGCAGCTGAGGCTGGTTGAAAGTATTTAGTCATAAATCAAAGTATTGGACAAATTGCAATTTAGAGCAGATTAGATCACAAGTCTAGTTAGTCTAGTTACCAGGGCCACAGACCCCTGCCACTTGTGTATGTATTTTTATGTTTCCAACAATAATTCAAACTTAATAGGCTTTTTTTTTTCTCCCTGATGCTTGGCCATTGTTCTATTAGCTCTTTGGTTGTTTTAAAGGTCCCATATCGTGCTAATTTTCAGGTTCATACTTGTATTTTGTGTTTCTACTAGAACATGTTTACATGCTGTAATGCTAAAAAAAAATTTATTTTCCTCATACTGTCTGTCTGAATATACCTGTATTTACCGTCTGTCTGAAATGCTCCGTTTTAGTGCATTCCAACGGAATTACAACAGAATTACATTGCTAGGCAACAGTTTGGGTCCATGTTTACTTCCTGTCATTAACATAGACTGCAACAGGAAATAAACTGGGTCGTATTTAGAATGTTTACGTTTAAAACCGTGTAATGGTCTAAATATTGTATATTTGTGACATCACAAATGGACAGAAATCCTAAAAGCTTGTTTCAAAAGCACAATTTCTGAATACTGGCTGTGTATTACTCCGTATATTGAGCGCTTCGATACCTTTTTACAGTATTTATAAAGCACTTAAACCTGCTTTATAATGTAAAAGATGTGAAAATCTTACTTTTTACAATATGGAACCTTTAACTGCATACTTTTCTAATGCAAGGTGACGCTGTTTAGCAGAGAGGGAAGGCTCTGAATATAACTTGTGTTCAGGTCTTCACCGTGCCCTTATCATGTTTATATCTTAAAAGTATAAAATGCAAGAATGAACTATATAACTAACAATATATATACTGATACAAAAAATAATGGAGTTAGCTCTGTGTTTTAGAACGTAACCGCCGGGAAACAATCAGAAAATAAAGTTTTATTTCTCCGATTCGCTTTTTTTTTCTTCTCACTAACGCAGCTCTCGCTCTGTTCATTCACTATATAGTTCGCTCTCCCGCTCTTTGAATGCGGTGTTTTTTACAAACAGGAAACAACAACGGTTACATATTCTGCTTTTAAAATCAAGAAGACCTCACGACCTCCTGTGAAGCTTTGGCGACCCCTAGTAGGGTCGGCTTCCCCAGATTGGGAACCAGTGGTCTTTTCCTTTTAAGTGCAGTGTCACAGAGCCACTAGCATGGCTGTAGACTCTCAAACAACAGTCTCTTGTTGACATGTTAATCACTGTATATTGTAGCTACTTTAAAATTGCAGCCCTTAGTAAGACAACCAAATAACCAATCATAATACATGTAACATGATAAGGTTACAACAACACATAGACACAGATTTAAATTACTTTTTTTTTGACCGTCTAATCTAAAACGCAAAATTATTGTCACTTCATTGAATGTTTTCAGAAGGCCTGAAGCACAACACTTCTTCTGTTTACAGAAGACACACATTTACTGGAAGCAGCTACTGGCTGATTGTTTTGGTATAATTCATAATGAGACCTTGGAAGTACTCCTGCGTGTTTTTGTACGATTGAAAAATGATGATGTAGCATTTGGGTAGGAAATAAAACAACAGAAAGGAGTACAGACTGAAGAGTACTGCCAGAGCGTTAAGAGTTTGGATGTACTTGCCATGGTAAAGTAGGAATACAGTGGCAAAGCTGATCCAGGTGAGGATCAACAGGAGCAGGCAGAAGGTTATTGCTTTGGCCTCGTTGTAATTTTTAGGGAGGTCTTTTCCCATGTAGGAGAAAATAAAGCAAAGGGAGCACAAAGATAAAAGAAAAACCACAGGAGCAGAGGATGCTTTGAGATTAATGTCGCAACGAAGTATGATTTTGTCTGGGTACCAAAATGTTTCATTGTGGGGCTTCAGGGGGGCGTAAGTATAGCCAATAAGAAGTAAGAGTGCCTGAATAACAAATGCCCCAGTGATGACCAGCCATTGTCCGTGATATTTAATCCACAAACTGTGGATTTTGGGGAACATTGCGGCCATTTTGAAAATGTAAACAATCTGAAAAGAGCGCACAACAAAACATGCTAGACAAACAGTGTAGAACAAGAGAAATGGTAAGAACCTTAAGATACAAAAGGAGATTGTTGGCTTATCAAAGTGAAAGAAAACACTGAGACTACACAGACTGAGGCAGCCTAAAATTAGGAAGCACATTGGTCCGCCAGCAGATCTGACAACAGGTGTGTTGTAGTTGATGGCAAAGAGAACAGACACAGCCAGTGTGAGGCCCACCAAGGCCCAGGCTCCGACCATGATCAGGATAGCCCCGCTGTCTGTGAATGGGACGTACTCCACCACCCGCAGATTGCATGATGTACTTCCTGCTGGAGACCATTCTGTCTCCTTACAGTTGATGCACTTGTAGGGGTCCTCTGTTTTACACAAGAGACGGACAGATTGTCAATAAAAGTTAAGATTCACTTTTGGAAAATCCTCTGTAAGTAAAGAGAGATCAAACAGTTGAGGAAGCAACGTTAGATGTTAAATCTACGTTTTCCTAAAATGAGCTTTTACATCAACTTGCTGTACAGGTTACAGTGATACACCCTGGAGGTAACTGTAACAATATGAAGAATTTATTGCTCTAGTTTTACCCTCATTTCCACAGGGTTTTGTTTTTTGTCCATAAATCCATATAGTAGGGTTCCGCCCCTTAGTGTTCACTGCCAGGAAATGCATCTCTTTACAGATGGATAGAAACACCCTCGCAGACATAGATATAAAACAGTGTTTTTATATCTATGAGTGACTGTCTGTCTTTCGCTGTCCAGTCTAGTGTTAGACGAGTCACATTTATAACATCAAAGCCATATTTAGCCAACATTCGTAGCATGCTAGCTGTGTAACATAGAGTACAGGCATAGTGGTTCATACGTCTTTTAAAGGTCCCATATCGTGCTCTTTTTCAGGTTCATACTTGTATTTTGTGTTTCTACTAGAACATGTTTACATGCTGTAAACCTTTATTATCCTCATACTGTCTGCTTGAATATACCTGTATTTACCCTCTGTCTGAAACGCTCCGTTTTAGTGCATTTTAACGGAATTGCAACAGAATTGCGTTGCGTTGCGTCCATGTTTACTTCCTGTCAGCTGATGTCATTAACATACACTGCAACCAGGAATAAACTGGGACGCATTTAGAATGTTTACGTTTAAAACCGTGTAATGGTCTAAATATTGTATATTTGTGACATCACAAATAGACAGAAATCCTGACGGCTTGTTTCAAACGCACAATTTCTAAATACGGGCTGTGTGTATTTCTTCGTACATCGAGTGTTTTGATAGTTTAACAGTATTTATATAGCACTTAAACTTGCTTTATAATATAAAAGACCTGAAAATCTCCCTTTTTACAATATGGGACCTTTAACAAAATAGTTCACAAAACTGCTAAAATATGCCATTGAACTTTTCACATAGAATTTTTTTTTATAAATAGAGCTGTATTACATTCATCAATCAGTTTATTAATTTGCTAACTGGCACACAGAGCATACGGTCTGTCCGTAATCTGCCGCAGATTGGTCGTCGCCATCTTGGTATTTTGCAACCAGAAGTGACACGAGAGGGTGGATCTAAGTACGACCGTAAAAATACTTTTTTAGGCGACCAAAAAGGTGATAATTAACTTTCATGAACTGAAAACAACATGGACAACGCCGTGGTAACGACCTGTCACTCACAAGGTAGCCCTGCCCTAAAGCATGCCCTGCTTTATGGTCTCTTTGACTCTAAATGAGACCATAATTACTAAATGAACATCATGCTGTATTGAAGAAGACTTGAAACTAGCAATTGAGATCATAAACTCATATTTACAGTGTTTACTGAGGTAATAAATCAAGAGAGAAGTAGGCTCATTTTCTCATAGACTTCTATACAGTCAGAGGAGTCGTCCCCTGCTGGCTATTAGAAAGAATGCAAGTTTAAGGCACTTCCTCATTGGCTTCACCTTTCAGACCCTGGAGTTGTTCACTGAGCGTATCTGATTGTGTGACGAGAGCACTGCTTTTACTCATTTTCTTCCAATAAAGGAAAATAATTTACCTGTGCTGTTGATATAAGTTCCCTTTGAACAGATTTCACAATCGAAGCAGCATTTGTGGAATCCATCTTGCTTTTTTACAAATCCTGCATCACATTCTTCATTACACAGTGAAGTAGGTACCTGTACAAGACAATTATTTAGCAGAAAAGTAAATGCAAGTGGAAGAGAACACCTGAAGGCGTGGAGGCAAATCATAGAGATGCGGCGCTAGCTTATTTAAAGGGACTGTTTGTAACTTTTTAAGCGTATAAATGTACCAGGTAGGGGTACATGTGCACGCGAGCGCACTTGTGTGGCCGGAGCCTCTGCTCCTCTGCCTGCCTGCCTTCACTCACACCGAGCGCATTCTCGCTGTCTCGCTCCACCTCTGGACGTGAACGCGTGCTCACTACACACTGCAGAAGAGTTAGTTTAGCTCTGAGAATATCTAGTGAATGTACAGTTGACGTTTGTGCAGAAATAAATGCTGCAGCTCCTCCAGACCAACAGAGGTTTCCTGTGTCTTGTGAAGTGACGGGGCTCCGCAGCGAGAAACGTTATCAGCGGGCCTGAAGCAGGAAGAGACACGTTACCATCTCCGACCGGGTGCCGGTGTCTCCCTGCGGGCGCGCTCGGAGACAATAACGTTTCTCTTCCTGCTTCAGCCAGCAGGAAAAGTCAACACTAGGATCAGCAGTGATTCCTGGAGAGACCTTCGTCTTGTCAGCTAACATTACTGCCAAGCAGGTGAAATATAGATTGATATTGTGATTTTAGCTGACGTGTGTCGCCTCACTGTTTTGAGCGATGCTCATTCATGTCTATTTAGAGCACGCAAGCGCGAGTCCAAGCCCGACGCTGACCTTCGTTGACTTCACGGCCACAGGTGTAACTGTTAACAAGCATTTCTGAAAGTTACAAATAGTCCCTTCAAAGCCTACACAGCTTTTTAAAAATTCGAAACAGGGTTTGAAATATGTAATCAACACTGAGTATTATATCTGGATGTCCCTGCAAATGACATGAACAACCACCATTGGTTGATGTTCCTGATAATATGTTTTGCCCCTGTCACAGCTATTACAAAATAAACATATATTTGTTCACGTGTACTCATCCACACACACACAAGCCAAAACTAAGTATTTTCAAATCAACATATAGCGTATAAATTCTTGGTAGGAAAATACAACTTACTTCTCCTTTTGTGTGCCACTGAATTTTGCTGGTGTTGATGAAGAAACGGAACAATTGGCGAAATTTATAAAAGCCGATCTCCTCTGCGTCACCACTGCGGTTCCAGAAAACTATAGAATAGGATCCGAACGTGGGGTCACCATGCTCATCAAACTGAATACTCTGGTTTAAAAGAGTAAAGTTTGACTTCTGCAGCTCTGCTAGAACCTGATGTGGGTAAAGAAAGTTCGGATTACTCGCATGTGTTCACAATAAACATTATAAGGTGTTAAGATAAATAGTTTTTAGTGGTTTATTAGATTGTACTCTCTTCTATCTCTGAAATTGTCTTGTCTAAGATTTTGGTACCAAGGCAATGTTTACAAGGTAATAACAGTAGATAGTAGATAACGGTCGGCACGCCTCAGACAGAAGTCAATGCATGGAAGCAAAGTAATGTACTACTGTGGACAGGGCCGGCAGCAAAACGTATTTTAGACACCTAAAAGAAAGGCCCGCCTAAAAAGAAGTAGGTAGGTAGTTTGTTTGTACTATTGTTTGACTTTGGTTGATCCGAACTAACCAAAGTCACACAAATAACACAAGCAAACTAACCGATAGAGGCAGCGGTAGACCAGCAAGCAACCGTTGTGTTCTGTGTAGGGACCCACCAATGTGAATGTGACTGGTGGCAAGTGACCACATGAACTCGGTAACATGATCCTTGACCCATGGACTCAGCTCAGCTCAGTAGCAAGTGGCTGAGGACTCAGCTCAGTAGCCATTGGCTAGTCACACATAGGTGTGAAATTCACCCAGGACAAAACCAGAGGAATCCCTTCTTCCTCCTCTTTCAGCTCTTTCTGCTCCTTCTCCTCACCTTTGCTGACCTGCAGAGGTGAGCTGCTGCTCTCCCCACCTAAGCTCTCTGATCTATGGCCTGTTAGGAAACAGCCATAGGAACACAAGGATCTTCTAAAGCAGAAGACGCGAGAGCCTGCCTTTTTACCAACTAACTTCAAGCAACAACTGCAAGGAAGTTAGCACCAAGCTATCAAGCTGCTGGGAAGAAAGTATTGGAGCGACCAGCTTCCTCCAATCTGCGCAACTTGATTTGAGCACAGCACAGACAACATCTTTGACTTGGAACCACAACTTCAACACATGGAATTACAAACCCTTTTCTTCCATGGATCGGTAACGTACTGGGCTTACCTTAGCAGTAGCGATGGCACATGGCTGAGCAAGACTGTTCAACTTTGATTTCTAGAATGTACCTGTATTGATATGTTTACTATTATTCATTGAGTTTGACTGTTGTGATATTATTTGTAGTTAAGATATTTGGGTAGCTGGCTTCGCCACATCTGATGTGTTTAGTTCATGCTTCACATAGACAAGGTCTTGCATGCAAACTAACCATCTTTTCTAACCCACTGCATTATCTGACACACATTAAGATCACATACAGAAAGTGTGAATTAGTATTAAACATAAACATACACCTACACATTCAGTTAACCTCACCTCACATCACCCCCCTCTCTGTCCTTCCTGAGCACATGTGCTCCGAAGAACAAAGAGGCCATGTGGTGATCCTGCCATCTTTGTAGTTTTACAGTGCTCGCTATTTTGTCTGTAGGCCACGCAGACATCTTGAGACAAGTAGCCAGCCATCTTCTCTCTCTCTCTCTCTCTCTCTCTCTCTCTCTCTCTCTCTCTTTCTTGAACACACATGCTCCGAAGAACAAAGAGGTCATGTGGTAACACGTTGGCGGCTATCTTTGATCCCGCCATCTTTGTAGTTTTACAGTGCTCGCCATTTTGTCTGTAGGCCATACAGACATCCTGAGACAAGTAGCCAGCCATCTTGTCTCTCTCTCTCTCTCTCTCTCTCTCTCTCTCTCTTTCTCACAGACACACACACACACACTTTGTTTGGTTCGTTTAGTTTAGTTATTTAGTTAGATTAATATTGTGTTTTAAACCTTTATTATCTTGTAAATAAACGTTTGTGGAATATACATGCTGGTCTGTTTAATGTTGTACAAGAGTGAATAATGCCAACCTCTGCTATGTCAAGAACTCCAATATCCTTCAACCTTTACTATCTATTTTGGTTATAGTTATTAATTCAATTATTGATCAACGTTCCAAATTGATAGTTTAGTATATTAAATGAGACTTTATTAACGTTTTGGTTATTGGTCCCTGATTCCAGGGTGGTGCCCCGTTTATTATTAATGTTTATTGATAATTTTTATTTATATTAATAATTCTATTATTATTTATTAATTCATTTGCTAATAACCAAACATGTTACTGCCAAATCCCTACATCTGTGAGGTTAAATTACTGTTTTTTTCAATGGAGTCTGGTGGCTCTGGCGAGAGCATAGATGAATACAACGGCTTCAGTTCCTTGTTTGAAAGGACGGTAAGGTTGAGCGACAAAAATATTCTAAATATAGTGTACACTGATATTGTGATTTTTTTTTTTAGGTGGGCCTTTCTTTTAGCAGTACATTACTTTGCTTCCATGCGGTAACTCCTGTCTGCTTCTCCAAGCAGTTCCGACCACCATCTACTGTACGGTAACACACTGACTACGGATAAGTACCTCATAAAACCCCCTTTCAAAACACCCAAACTATCCCTTTAAAGTATCCTCCTGGAAGCCATAAATAGAGTGTGCAGATCTATTATCCGATTTATATTTGACAGATAATCAGTTTTGATTGTATTCAGAGGATTTAAAGGTCCCATATTATGCTCATTTTGAGGTTAATACTTGTATTTTATGTTTCTACTAGAACATGTTTACATGCTGTAATGTTAAAAAAAAACACAATATTTTCTTCATACTGTCTGCCTGAATATACCTCTATTTACCCTCTGTCTGAAACACTCCGTTTTAGTGCATTTCAATGGAATTGCAACGGAATTGCGTTGCTATGCAACAGTTTGGGTCCATGTTTACTTCCTGTCAGCTGATGTCATTCACATACACTGCAACAGGAAATAAACTGGGACACATTTAGAATGTTTATGTTTAAAACCGTGTAATTGTCTAAATATTGTATATTTGTGACATCACAAATGGACAGAAATCCTAACGGCTTGTTTCAAACGCACAATTTCTGAATACGGGCTGTGTATTTCTCCGTATATTGAGCGTTTTGATAGTTTAACAGTATTTATAAAGCACTTAAACCTACTTTATAATATAAAAGACATGAAAATTGCACTTTTTACAATATGGGACCTTTAAAGACTAAAGATGCTTACTGTTATATTCAAGTAGTCTGTGTTATCATTGGTCACTTTCAAATAGACTTGTCTGTAAGATAAACTTGTCAGTAACATAAATGTCCAAGAAGCAGATGGTGAGAATAAATTAAATGAATGCTCAGATTATTTGTGTACTTACCATGTGTGGGTACACTGTAATGTTGCCATTACATCTGCCAGCGACACATTGCAAGACATTGTGTAAGGCGTGAGCGATGGCGTAGACAGCAGAATAAACAGGAAAATTAAAAGATGGGTCTGCAGCGATGACATCTTCTGGACTCAGGCTGCTACAGTTGCAAACCTGATTACAAAACCCATTTTGTTCTGCAGTTTCACAATAAGTCTGGCTTTTTGTAGAATAGATAAAGTCACTGAAACCAGGTATTGTCACTACTGGCTGAGACACTC
Source organism: Sebastes fasciatus (assembly GCF_043250625.1). Lineage (NCBI taxonomy): Eukaryota > Metazoa > Chordata > Actinopteri > Perciformes > Sebastidae > Sebastes > Sebastes fasciatus. The sequence goes on along the minus strand of NC_133802.1, from coordinate 33,999,145 downwards.
CAAGTACAGTTCCAATATTTCTGATTCCTTTCTTCTGGCGGATCTTCTTGTTTAAGGACCATGCATCCCCTGCTATCCACACCTTGTTAGTGACATTTAGTTGTATTGCTGACTCAATGAGAGCTTCAGCAGTCCATTCAGGAGCAAAAACAATAATGACACCTATCTTATGTTCCTCTATCTGTTTGAACATTTGGGGGTAATTTGTATTTTGGTTGAGGCCTTTGGTGAACGCCAGGCAGATCTCAGTGTCTTGAATCCTATTTATGAACAGTTCCTGGCCATCTTTGCCGTAATTATCATCAATGTGAAGGAAAGCAACCCAGCGCCAGTTGAAGTGCTGCACAATGTTAACAATCATGTCTATGATGTCTTTATTGGGAAGCGTCGTTCGTAGGAAAGAGGGAAAATTCTGTTTTCTTGAAAAGACAGAACTAGCAGCTCCGTAGCTGACCTGTTCAAAGAGCAGTAAAGAAGTGGTAATTATTTTCAGTGACAGATTTCTCGAAAGTTACAAGCGGTTTTACATTTTTGAAATTGACATAAAACTTGTAAAAATGTACCATAGGAATGAGGTCCATCATGAACAGTGGGGCTACAGTCAGGGCCTGACTGCTGGTATAAGGGCCGACCACAGCCATCACTCCGGACAGATGCTCGTGTGGTTCACCCCAAGGTTGGATCAAGTTGTTGACTGAGAGGAGTTTGAAAATGCCTGGAAAATTGTGTGTATTTGAGCAGTGATCAAATATGTCATAGCCGAGAGATACATTTGGCAGGAGGTTGGTGGAGTTATTGATTTCCTCCACAGAGAATCTCATCAACTGAAACCTCCGGTAATTTGAAGGAATTAAGGGTTGACTGTGGACAGAGGAAGGAAAGTGAGAGAATTAGCGTCACTGTTGGATATCTAAAAGGATTTCATTGAACAAGGAGGTCAATAATGAGGACTTGATGTTCTTCAACATGTGCTACTAGCTACACATGTGGACAAAATTGTTGGTACCCTTCCGTTAAAGAAAGAAAAACCAACAATGGTCACTGAAATAACTTGAAACTGACAAAAGTAATAATAAATAAAAATTTACTGAAAATTAACTAATGACAATCAGACATTGTTTTTGAATTGTGGTTCAACAGAATCATTTTAAAAAACAAACTAATGAAACTGACCTGGACAAAAATGATGGTACCCCTAGAAAAGATTGGAAAATAATTTGACCATAGGGACATGTTAAACTAAGGTGTGTCCTGTAAATAGCATCACAGGTATCTTCAAACTTGTAATCAGTCAGTCTGCCTATTTAAAGGGTGAAAAGTAGTCACTGTGCTGTTCGGTATCATGGTGTGTACCACACTGAACATGGACCACAGAAAGCTAAGGAGAGAGTTGTCTCAGGAGATTAGAAAGAAAATTATAGACAAGCATGTTAAAGGTAAAGGCTATAAGACCATCTCCAAGCAGCTTGATGTTCTTGTGACTACAGTTGCACATATTATTCAGAAGTTTAAGGTCCACGGGACTGTAGCCAACCTCCCTGGACGTGGACGCAAGAGGAAAATTGATGACAAATTGAAGAGAAGGATAATACGAATGGTAACCAAAGAGCCCAGAACAACTTCCAAAGAGATTAGAGGTGAACTCCAAGGTCAAGGTACATCAGTGTCAGATCGCACCATCCGTCGCTGTTTGAGCCAAAGTAGACTTAATGGAAGACAACCAAGGAGGACACCAAATCATAAAAAAGCGAGACTGGAATTTTCCAAAATGCATATTGACAAGCCACAAAGCTTCTGGGAGAATGTCCTTTGGACAGATGAGACAAAACTGGAGCTTTTTGGCAAGTCACATCAGCTCTATGTTCACAGACGCAAAAATGAAGCATACAAAGAAAAGAACACTGTACCTAATGTGAAACATGGAGGAGGCTAGGTTATGTTATGGGGCTGCTTTGCTGCATCTGGCACAGGGTGTCTTGAATCTGTGCAGGTGCAATGACATCTGAAGACTGTCCAGGCATTCTGGAGTGAAATGTGCTGCCCAGTGTCAGAAAGCTTGGTCTCAGTCGCAGGTCATGGGTCCTCAACAGGATAATGACCCAAAACACAGCTAAAAACACCCAAGAATGGCTAAAAACAAAACATTGGGTACCATCATTTTTGTCCAGGCCAGTTTCATTAGTTTGTTTTTTATGATTCTGTTGAACCACAATTCAAAAGCAATGTCTGATTTTCATTAGTTAATTTTCAGTACATTTTTATTTATTATAACTTTTGTCAGTTTCAAGTTATTTCAGTGACCATTGTGGGTTTTTCTTTCTTTAACGGAAGGGTACCAACAATTTTGTCCACGTCAGTATGTCCATTAACCTGAAGGTTTAAGCTATAGGGGTCTGCAACCTGCGGCTCTTTAGCTCCTCTCCAGTGGCTCCCTGTGGGTTTATAAACATGGAAATGAATAACTGTTTTTTGTTTACATTTTCATTTTTATTTATCGTTGTTGTAAGTCTATGGTACGACGGGAGTATTAGGGCCACATTGAGGACAAATAAATAAATCTGAGATTTCGAGAATAAAGTCATAGGTTTACGAGAAAAAGTCGTAATATTATGAGAAAAATGCAAAGTTTACGAGAAAAAAAGTCAGAAGTTTTACGAGAAAAAGTCATATGAGAATAAGTCAGAAGTTTACAAGAAAAAAGTCAGAAGTTTACAAGAAAAAAGTCATAATATTATGAGAATAAGTCAGAAGTTTACAAGAAAAAAGTCGTATTATGAGAATAAAGGCATAATATTATAAAGTAGTAATTTTACGTGTTTTCTTTTTTTCTCATAAAGTTATGACTTTATTCTCTGAATATTACGACTTTTTTCTCATAAAGTTACGACCTTTTTCTCGTAATATGACTTATTCTGTAAATCTCTGATGTTTTTTTCCTCAATGTGGCCCTAATACTCCATAGTACATTTGGCCCTCACTGCATCAGACTTATATACTATATACTTAGACTATAAACTGTGTTACCTTCATCACAATGCTCAAATGTTTTGCAGCTCCAGACAGATTATTTTTTGTATCTATTTTTTGCCCAAAATGGCTCTTTTGATAGTAAAGGTTGCTGACCCCTGGTTTAAGCAAAACTCTTGAACATATAATCTGTCATCTGTTATACCAGGCGTTCTTCAGTATTTCCAATATAAGATCATATCCACTCAGATTTAATTGTAAGACTCACCTGGAGCAGTCGATGGCTTCTGGTCTGTCGTGATAAACAGGGTCATTATCATGATGAATATCAAAAAGTCCACCTAACAAATAATCTCCATCCAGCTGGAACTCTGAGGCTGGGACGGTGCATTGAGCCAAGGCATGTAGAAACGTTCCCAGTAGACACAGAGAAAACAGAAAATGTTTCATCGTGGTAGTTACCGTTTACCCATCTGATGTGAACTGTGTGTGTGAGTTGGCAGAAATACGTAATGGTTGGAGGAGAATACACAAATCAGTATGCAAACATCACCTAAACTGTCCCTGAGATGTGCAGTGCATTCAGACAGCATTCAGACCCCTTCACCTTTTCACATTTTATGTTGCAGCCTTATGCTAAAATAGTTTTTTTTAAATGTTCCCCTCCTCAATCTACACTCAATACCTCAATACCCAATAATGACAAAGTGACATTTTTGTAGAATTTTTTGAAAATTTATTAAAAAGAAAAAAACTGAAATATCACATTGACATATTCAGAACCTTTGCTATGACACTTGAAATGTCTCAGGCTATGAGAAACCAAAATTGAACAGTTTGGCCTCAATTCAAGTGTCACGTCTTCACCCGCCTAATACCATCCCAACGGTGAAGCATGGTGGTGGCAGTATCATGCTGTGGAGGTGTTTTTAAACAGCAACGGGACGAAGTACAGCGATATCTTTTAATGAAAACTTGGTCCAAAGCGCTTCGGACCTCAGACCGGCTCGAAGGTTCTCCCTCCAACTGGACAATGGCCCAATCCCAACGTCCACACTTTTAGACTTTGAGGCTCCGTGAGGGTTCAGGGCTGTCCCACTGTCAAATCGTCAAGTCCTTGAGGGCTCTCTCAAGGAAAACACTTTCCGTAAGTCCAAATTTCTGCAGACTTCACCTACAATTCCCACAATTCATAGCATTGTGACGTTAACACACAGTTACCACGGTTACCAGGGGAAGAAAAAAAGACAAACGAAGAGGACGGCACATGGATGTTCAGCAAGGCATATTTCAATTTGCATAGAAACATCAACATTAAAGGTCCCATATCGTGCTCATTTTCAGGTTTACTTGTATTTTGTATTTCTACTAGAACATGTGTACATGCTGTAATGTTAAAAAGTGCATTTCAACGGAATTGCAAGGGAATTGCGTTGCTAGGCAACAGTTTGGGTCCATGTTTACTTCCTGTCAGCTGATGTTATTCACATACACTGCAACAGTAAATAAACTGGGATACATTTAGAATGTTCACGTTTAAAACTGTGTAATAATCTATATATATTGTATATTTGTGACATCACAAATGTACAGAAATCCTGATGGCTTGTTTCAAATGCACAATTTCTGAATAACGGGCTGTGTGTGTTTCTCTGTATATTTTGCGTTTTGATAGTTTAACAGTATTTATAAAGCACTTAAACCTGCTTTATAATATAAAAGCCATGGAAATCTCACTTTTTACAATATGGGACCTTTAAGGATTTAGCCTACATAAAAAAAACACATGAAATCAGAGGAATGCAGCATCAGACTATATAACACACCTGGTTTATTCATCAACCATTTCTTTTCATTTTGTTTAATGAAGTTTGACAAAAACAAATAATTCGATTTTTTGACATTAATGTCTTTTCTCGTGAGGCAAGAGCCTGGAAGACGTTCAAATAGGCAGTAAAAAAAACGTAAAATAAAAACGGTAATGTGATATGTCGCCGCAAATGCCGTCCCATTCGTATTTATAACATTTCAAGCCCCTCACACTCAACCATTTACCAGGTGACGTCAGTTCAGTTAAGTCCCTGAGGGTTCAGGGCTTAAGGCCTTAGGGGGGACGTTGGGATTGACCCTAAGCACACAGTCAAGACAACGCGGGAGTGGCTTCTGAACTACTCTGTGAATGTCTCTTCAGTGGCCCAGCCAGAGCCGGGACTTGAACTCAAGTTTAACATTCATGGGAGACACTTTCCCTCTGTTAGAAGAGAGGAGATGCATCAATCCAACTCTTAATTCCGGTCTGGTCAGACACCTGAATATGGATATCTGCCCATCTGATATCAGAGCTCTGCTTTGCATTCCATTTGCATTCCATTTGCATTCCATTTCATTGGAACTGTATGTTAAGTAGGCTTCACATACAAACAGGTGTAGGAGTGCAAATTGCTATGGCTATTACTTTAATGTTTTAGAAAAACCTCAACAAATCAACCACTAGTAGATTTCTATAAATGAGTTCAAAAGACAAAATATCACCTCAAAGAGGAGCGCAATGGCAATCAGTCCGATAAGTCATTATTATTGTTTTTAACTGATATTGGATCGGATCAGTCCCATCTATAGTTAGAACATTTGGACTTTTTTAGTTTACCTTTCTCTATAGCAGCGGTCTGCAACCTGTGACTCTTTAGCCCCTCTCCAGTGGCTGTGGATAGTTAAAAATGGAAATGAATAACTGTTTTTTGTTTACATTTTCATTTTTATTTATCATTGTTGTAGATCTATGGTACGACGGAACGACGGAGTATTAGGGCCACATTGAGGAAAAAAATAAATCTGAGATTTCGAGGATAAAGTCATAGGTTTACGAGAAAAAAAGTTGTATTATGAGAAAAGTGCGAAGTTTAAAAGAAAAAAGTTGTAATATGAGAATAAGGTCATAATATTATAAAGTAGTAATTTTACGTGTTTTCTTTTTTTCTCGTAAAGTTATGACTATCATAATATTACGTCTTCTTTTCTCGTAAAGTTATGACTTTATTCTTGTTATATTATGACTTTTTTCGTGAATAAAACTTTATTCTCATATTACGACTTTTTTTCTCGTAAAGTTATGACTTTATTCTGTAAATCTCAATGTTTTTTCCCTCAATGTGGCCCTAATACTCCGTAGTACATTTGCACTTTGGCCCTCACTGCATTAGACTTATATACTATATACTTAGACTATAAACTGTGTTACCTTCATCACAATGCTCAAATGTTTTGCGGCTCCAGACAGGTATTTTTTTGGCCTAAAATGGCTCTTTTGATAGTAAAGGTTGCTGACCCCTGCTCTATTGCAACTCAGGTTTAAAGGGACTATTTGTAACTTTCAGAATTGCTTGTTATCAGCGACACCTGTGGTCGTGAAGTCAACGAAAGTCAGTGTCGGCCTCGAAACAGTGATGCGACACACGTCAGCTAAAACCACAATATCACTCTATATTTCACCTGCTTGGCAGTAATGTTAGCTGATCAGACGAAGGTCTCTCCATGAATCAATGCTGTCTCCCTCTCCGGAGGTAGAAAAGCGGGTCGGTGCCGGGACTGAGCAGGAAGAGAAACGCTATCAAATCCGACCGAGTGCCGCTGATAACGTTACTCTCTGCAGAGCCCCGTCACTTCCCAAGACACGGGAAACCTCTGTTGGTCTGGAGGAGCTGCAGCAGTTATTTCTGCACAAACGTCCACTGTACATTCACTAGATATTCTCAGAGCTAAACTAACTCTTCTTCAGTGTGGAGTGAGCACGCGTTCACGTCTAGAGGTGGAGCGAGCAGAGCGAGAACGCTCGCTCACTCCACACTGCAGTCTGAGTGAAGGCGAGCAGGCAGCGGAGGAGAGGCTCCGGCCACACGCGAGCATGCATATGCGAGCGCGCATGTGTCCCGACCCGGTACATTTATACGCTTAAAAAGATACAAACAGTCCCTTTAAGCAAGTAAGGCTAATAGTGCAATGAATGGTTTTAGAGAAATTTAAGGAGAAAGGTGCACTTGAGTCCATGATGTGATGAATGCATGCAGACAACAGCAACATGGGAAGTTAGATATTGAGAGTATTTGCTATCACTTCTAAATGTGGCCTGTTTGCACATTAATTCTGTTAATTTGTGTTCATATCACTTTTTCATTGTATTTCTCATCACTAATCTAGGGACATGTATAGTGTGTAGAAGATGATTAGTGAATTATGAACTGTACTTAAAGTGTCGTGACACCGTGGGCTCAGATCAAACTTCAGATCCAGATCCTTTAATTCTCTGTCATGAATATATCTACGAAAATATGAGGCAGACGACTATGAACTGTTTGAAGGGACACAGCCTCTTTAATAGCATTTTGGAGTGAAAAAATTACATTTAAGTTATTAAAATCATGTTTTTGTTTGTAACTGTAGCACAAGAAAACAATAACATGCAATCCATGAGAAACATATTTAATTCATCAAATCTAGAACCCAATTAACCAGTCCTGCTTTCATTATCAATTTCAACTGAAATGAATTTTAAACACGTGGAAACAAGTATGGTGGTAGGAAGAAGAAACAAAAAATAAAAATAATCTCAAAAAAATTTCATATTTTTAAAATATATATATATACAAATCCTCCAGACAACCCTTTTGAAACACAAACTTTTTACAGGAAAATGTTTTGATCCCTTACTACAGTGCTGATCAAAGTTTAGTAATGACAGATAATCCCCCAGCAGTCTGATAAAAATGGAGAAAAAACAAATCAACAGGTTTTATAGAAAAGAAAAAAGTGTGATCGGCAACCACTTCATCCATTTGTTATAATAAAAGCTCTCAATCTCTGTTTTCTTATGTTTCCTCTGCAAAAGAAAGAGAACAAAAGTTTGCTTGGAATGACTATTTACCATAACGTTTTTCAAAGTAAACACATGATTATAAAGTACTACAACAGCTAGTCTACACAAATTGAATGGACCCCAGGCTTTGAAACCCAGACGGGTAAATGTTTCAAAGAGAAAAGGTCATCGGGATAAACATGTAATTTTTCAGATTATCTCAAATTAGACCTCGTTATGAATTGGATTCGAATACTGGTTGTGCACTTTGAAGTCAAAGTATGTTTTGAATAATTATGCACACAATGGTCTAAAAATCTAAAATAAATTCATTGACTTGCCATTTTCAAGCTAAATGCCCCCTAAAATAATGCAAAATAATTTGGTTTATTGGGGGGCGCTCAACAACACAGTATCCCATCTGTTAAACTCTACGAAGGCGCTAAAGTAGAAAGAACTGATTTAAGGTAGACTACAGGCTACAGGAGACTAAATGGGTTGGGATTAGTGACACTCGGCTTTGAATTATGCATTCAATGATGTGGTGGGTGGCTGAAGATTCAAGTCAAGTCCCTGTTAATCATCCATATTGATGCTTGCTGCACAGGCTATGCTAGTGAGAGTCAGGTAATACACGGAATTGCGTTAGTTGCCAATTCAGGATAAACAATCAAATTATGTCTAATCATTTGAAGAGATGAAGTGTTGTCCTGCCTGTCATGAATGCATATTCAAGTGAAATGTGACTAATTTTTTTCCAAAGTGTCTGCGTGTAGTCCAGAGGACCACCAGAGCAGCCGCACACTTTTTATCACAAAAGATTAACTTAAAGACCGTTGTGTTTCCTTCAGATTTCCTCTTAAACATCTAAAATCATGTAATTTTTTTCTAACACTACTGACTTCAGTACTTCAATATATAACTTGTTACAAATAAGTAGGTACCAATATATTAATCAGAAAAAGTTGGCAGATTTATTTCACTTGGGAGAAAGGAGATGTACTGGAATCACCATCATTGAAAAAAAATCATAAACAAAACAAAACAAAAACAAAAATTACAAATTTCACTGCAACTTTTTTTTCAGTGTGGTTCCTCCTTGGTGACTTTATACTTACCCAGTGGGGTTAAAAAGGCAAAAGGCAGCACTGAGTCTCACCTACTACTGAACAAATGCAGACCAATCCTAAAATGAGGATCAGGGTCCTCAAGAACAAAAAAAAAACCTATCCCTTAATAATAGACAAAGGCAATATTTGCAGTCTAATTTTGATCCATGCTGCTCAAATCCTTCAGCCAACACTGAACCATGGATCAAAACTCGTACTTTTCATGTCATGTTTTCATGTTACTGTCCTGCTTACAAAATGGAAAATAAATCTCTGCCCCTTGTCGCTCCCCGCTAGCTGTGACTGATACATTTTAAATGGAGGAGGAGGGGAGGGGAAGGGAAGGTGGGAGATTCTAACTAGCAAAAGGTTTCCCTGTTTCGTCCTTGCCTTTGTATGTCCTCTTCCCGTGTGTGAAGGGTAGGTATCTGTACTTGACCATATGCTGGAGAAGGTGGGGAAGAAAAAGAGGAGAATTAGCAACAGGTATATTTATATATTTGCAGTATTATAAATGGGTGTCTGTGGCGACATTTACAGAAGAAATGCTGTTCTATACACATACAAATTGGAACTAGGCACACTTTTCGGACAAGTTTGTGTACATAGAAATAGAATTTTTCTATTTTTTTTTCTATACTCATTTATCAACAAAAAGACTCCAGACTGCTAAACTCGTAGCAAAATGTTGTGAATCAAATAGAAATACTGAATCAACCAGGACTGACATTTTAAGAATTGCCAATTAAATTTTTTAGTTTAGGGCGTTTTGATCCGTACCGTGCCCGAGTACGATTGTCCCCCTTCTCTCCACTCCCACGCCGCTCAGCTTTCACATTAGTAAAGTTGTTCTGTACCCGAGTACACTTGCTTCATCATCCACGTGTATTTGTTTATGTTGAGATCAGCTGTTCTAGTTGGAAGCATCGTAAAAACACTCACCGAAACCGTTGCTAGTTTTTCCAACAATCACCAACTCTGGTTTGGTGGAAATAAACTCTTTCTCTATTTCACCGAGTTTGATGTGAGAATATGCCGACTCTACACACCGTTTCCCCTCCGCTGTCTCTTTCTTTCTGCCTGCTGAGTGGCTCTCGTTCTTCGGAGGCAGGCTATTAAACTAGTTAAATAAAATAACAAATATCGCCCGACTCAAATGCCTACTATTGTTTATATTTTAAGGACCCTCTCGCCTGCCTTCCTGCTTTATCAATCATGTCCGTACAGTTCAGAGGATGAACTGTCGGCGCATGCTGCGCGCAGATACAGATTTCGGAGGAGACCTGCGGCGTTGAAAAAAGCCTGTCCTGTTCCAAAACTACTCGCTGACGGCTAACGTTGCTCGCGTTATAAAGCAGTCCACTTCCGTGTTTTGGTCAAGGCCTATAGAAAGGAGGCTGGGTCACGCTTCATATCTTTGGGCTACAACACATGCGCAGTAAAATCTGGTCTGTACTCGCCGAAATTGTGCCAATCGCAACGCTCGACCGCAGCTTCAGTTACACTGCGCATGGGTTATACCAAGACCCGTGTCCGCCCGTGTCCCAGCCTCCTTCAATGGGCCTTGGTTTTGATACAGTCGTCTTTCACACCTGATGTGAACCGTACCCGAGCACACATGAACCGTACTCCAGACCACCTTTTCAAGTGGTCTCGAGTACTGATTGACGAAACGTGCTGCTTGAGAACGGTACGGAGCGTTCACACTGATCAAACGAACTGGACTTTGGGGTCAAGTGTACTCGGATCCGGGCCCGGATCCATGATGTGAAAGCACCCTTAGTTTTGGTAAAAGCTGAGGACATCTCTACTTTAATTTATTTTTGTATTGCCTTGTATAGTCTGGTACTCCTGACATTCTACACTGCATGCTCATGGTGCATGATAAAAAGATTTGCTTCTCCACTCTCCACTGTTTGCATTACACTGTGACTCCAGTACAGCCGCAAGTGTGTCAATGTATGCAGTGCATGGGTATGTGTCAGTCAGTGTATAGTTTTTACCTTGATCTGCCTCTTCATGGTGATGCAGAAGAGCATGATGAAGTACATTACAAGTATAGGCCAGAACACTGGCACATTGAAGGCTTCAAAAAATGTGCAAATCATGGCGATGACGATGCCTTTTGTCGCCGAATGCCTGGATAAGAAAAGTAACATAATCTCGGTTACAACAGCGTGACCACATTTGTGACGATTATGAAGCATAAATCAACATCCTTAACTCTAAGTTCAGTTAATGCAGCCAGCCAGTCTGAAAACAACTGATGAATAAACTATTCAGTACCATTACAGTTATCTCATAATTTTAAAAACAACACAGTCATTTATTTGAGCCATATGAAAAAGGGGAACCAAAGATTATCTTATCCAGCTGCGTGACTGATGCAAAACAACTTTCCTTTAGCGTTTGCATAAACACGTGGCAGTTGGGCACGGTTTAACACAAACAACAGAACACAGACAAATGTGGACTTAATGCTCAACTAGTAGCTTTGAATACACCATGCGTGCAAATATTGTATCGATACACGGATATCAAGTATCGATCTTTTATTATATAAACTATTAACCTCTTAACAATCCGACCCAGCCACTATTCCGTCGTTCAGAGGTTATAGCGCATTCAGTCTTAAAGATAGAGTGAAGAGACATGAAACTAGAAAACCTAAGGAATCGAAGAACGCTAAATATCAGTCCAAATTCATACTAAGTTTTGGCGAGGACGTTTTCAAAAGGGGTCCCTTGACCGCTGAATTCAAGAGATGTGAATGAGAACTGTATCTTAGATAAAACAGATGTGGACAAACTGCATAATTTGCTGTTGAAAAAAAAGGTAATAAATTGCAATATATCTTATCACAATACTCAGCATATCGCAAAATGTTTAAAATGGCAGTGAGGATGGATGGAGTATATGTTGTTCCTTAAATTGGAAAAAAAATAATTTGCCATTCGCAGAACAGCCCAGATATTTGACTATACCTCGCAGCCTCTCTTATCTTTGTTTTGACCAAATGACAGTGCTTCCGTATCATTAAGACCATTTGTATTTTGTAATTTTTGTTGTAGTATGTCTTCATTTTATTTGGACGTAGTGTATTTGGGCAGACTAATGGACTTATGGCATATGAGATGTATTTCTCTCCATCAGCTAATTTGTGTGACATCATGAAGTTTGATTTATGTAAACAGCAGTTTAATTGTTCATTTGTATAAGGTTAACTTTATCAGACGATTTCATATGTAGTCTGGGTTTTATCCTTTAATTATTATTACTAATGTGTACTTTATTTTTCATTATTTATTTTTATTCTTTATCCTTTTTGCTTCTGCAATGGGAGGGGGAAAAATACCAAAATATGGAGGGACATTTACATTTGTGCTCTATTTGTATGTTTCTGTACTCCTGACGTCACTCCCAATAAAAAAATAATAAAAAAATTGCTTGTATCGTGATAATATCGTATCACGGGTTCCTCTGCTGATTCCCACCCCTACAAGTTAAATACATACAGACTAATTCAATCTTTGGTTTATGCTAAAATGCTACCTCTTCTACGAATAAGCTCTGCATGACTTCAACACTGACCACAGGTCCTTTGAAAGGAGATCATTTGCAATGGGGAACGGGTGACAATGATAGACGGCCAGGCCATGAGCTAAACTCACCAGAATTTGAATTCAGGCAACCTCCTGATGAATGGGCGGAACTCCTCGTTCTGCTTGGTAGGAAGGGATGGGCCCTCATCTGCAGCAGAGACAGGACATAGGGTGATGAAGCAGTTAATAAAGAAGCATGAAGACCAACAATGTACAAGCCAAAACATAAAAAAAACTATATTTGATCAATAATATTATGCTAGTCAATGATGTGTCTGGCACTATGACATTTTATTTCCTGAGATGTTATGACAAGTTTGACTTTGTGGATGTTGAGCTATTTTCTTTGTTGGGATGCATCCATGTCCGTGTTAAGAAGTGTTACACACTTTGAACCAAATGTATAAATCTACAACAGTATTCCGTTCTGTTTGGATGACTATATATATACTAAGAAAGATTTTGTAACTAGTAACAAGTGAGGCTGCATACCCATGTTGTGTATGGGAAAGCATTGTTATGTTGCGTTCACACCAAGCAAATTTTGGCCTCGCTTTACTCACACGAGTTGGACCACCGGGATCGTTTGTGTTAACTTGTGTTACTCGCTCTAGACACGCCGAAGAGGAGAAGGGGCTCGTCTCCATACTGTCGATCACAAGAACTTTTCTTTCCTCCATAAACCATGGAAGAAATAACCACTGCTGCTGTTTCGTACATGTTGTGGAAGTTTCAGATATGTCAGAGGAACAAACACCGTCGTGTCTGAGTTCATAACATCCCCCGGTGGCGAGCTGTAGGCACATTCAGTGCCATTGCACTGACTGTATCTAGCAAGCCACACGTTGCTACTACAGAATGAACCCAAAATAAACAGATTGTGCTGTGATTTAATTGCAATAAACGGACGAAAATGATGCCGAAATAACAACATAATGATGTTGATTTGTAAAAAGTCTGAATTCATGCTTTGTCAGGTCTGTTCTCAAGACGACAAGCAAACAACTCTTGAATTGTTTGTTTTCTGAATGGAGTTTGGATCGATGAGTGCCAGGCTATGCTAACATTGTAGCTGCTCCATCAACACTCAACATTACTTCATCTAGGCCTAAATACAGCAGCGACGTTGTTGTTTCTACCATAGACAGTCTGTGGTTTATACATTTATACACAGAGTTTGGTCTGCTCTCTGTACTAATATGAGGTACTATCGTAGCTCTGGGTGCCTGCAAACAGCCACAATAAGTTTGTGCTCCATCTCTGATTCAATAACGTCAGGACGTCAGTGATGACAGCAGCAGAATCTCAATGCTTATAGGCTTTTGCGACACAGCGTCACACAAATTTCGCGTTGCAGTTGAAAGATTTCAACTCGTGCGGCGTTAGGAATTTGCGTCTCTTTGCCTCTTTGCATTGACTTTTTATGTAATCGCGCCGCACGTAAAGTTTGTTTCACGCTAGGTGTGAATGCACCGTTAGTACTCTTTGATATTGAACATAATGTGCGAATAGTTAAAAGCCAGGTATCAACCCAAGAGGTAACATACTGTACACAACATGACCACCATACAAAAAACTGATCAGATTTAATTGAGTCAACTTGCCTTCGTCAAGCAGTGAAGGATCCACTTTTGGCGATAGAAAAGCAATGAACAGGTTGAGATGGTAGATTCCCAAAGCATATGTTACTATATACCAACCCTGAAAAGCAGCATAAGGAACATAACCACATTAAAAGGCTTCCTTGGCAGCCAGTAAACATGAATGTGCACCTTTGTTAGTGAAAATTACGTACACAAATGTGCAAGAACGAGCGAGTAGACAATAATTCAAAAACACACATATCACACATTAGACAGGTGAGAAACAAAACAGAAGAAGAATCACTGTCCTCTTGTAGTGTCCTTTAAGCCAATCTTTCACCTTTGGTGAAAATCAGCAAAAAACATTGAATCATTTAGTAACAGTGTTGGTTTTTATTACAAACTATGTACAACTCTCATGGCTTACATGTGCTGACTTCCCTGAGCAAAGAACAATAAAGTAAATTGGAAATAAACTGAAATAAACAATTACCTGTAGTATGTACACTCTGATCATGTAGACAGCAGTAAGTAGTAGAGTGGATGCCCATCGCACTGCATAAAACGGCGTTGACTTGTCTAGCCATGTCTGATAGACCTGTTACAAAAAAATACAAAAAGGAATCAAAATGGAGCCATCAGAGGTAGAGAATATCTCTTATGAAGAAGTAAGATGCAAACCAAGATAAAACACTGCAGAGCTTCAGAAAAACACTTTCACTTTGTGGAGATACAGTGACATTGGACATTAACTTAGCATCCCATGGCTGTCATTGCTTAAACATTGCTTTCCTAACTTTGTAAAACAAAAAGTAACAAATAAATACATAGATATAGATTACCTGAATTGATATTTATTATTGAAATAATAAATCGTACAGCAATATCTTGTCAATTCAAGTATAAACCTTTTTAATGCAGCAACAACTTGCTCAAAACTTAAACAGGAATTAAAATGCCAGTATATAATTTATTAAGGTATACTGTATAAACATGGAATTGAATATATCGGACCCATTGTCACAGATTCCCGATCCAGCTATTTCAGTCAGTATCGGCCTGATATCCGATCCAGTATCGGTGCATCACTAATTTAGGCCAGAGTATCAAATCATGTAATATCTAATTACTTAAATGACATATGTGTGATCTGAATAATCGACACGTTACCTGTCCAATCCGTGTGAAAAAGGCAGCGACTACAGATGGTTTCCCATGGATTGACTCCCCAACACTGTCCCCTTCTGACATTCTGCCAGTGAAAGAAGATGAAGACATTTTGATTAGTGGTGCATGAATATAGGCCACTTGACTAGCCCGACTGAAACCGACTTTATAAGCTGGGCACTATGCACAAGTCTAGCATCTCCTAGCAAGGTGGAACTGTTACCAGCCAACATAGTTTTTGGTAAGACACAAGACACATGTCAACATTCACTTCACTTGTTGTTTATTGTTGCTTTTAATCATGTTTGAATTCTTAGTAGGGGTAAGCATGAAATGTAGGCATTTTAAAGTACAATAATCTACCCTCCTGCAAGGCTTTTTCAATCGATAGTCCAAAGAATCTCTGTATATGGATGGGATTATAGTGGTTACAGGTAATTAAAGTGGCAGTAGACTACTTCTATAGCTTTAGACTGTAGTTCCGTCAGCTCATGTGAGGGAATGTCGCCCCCTCCTGGTGGAGCTAGAAAATGCACCTCTTACTTAAAGATTGTTTCTACAGATCTGCAGCAGTACCAATTGGACAAAATTACTTAAACAAACAGGAGGGAAGTTGCAAATGTCACATGGCCCGTAAATGCACAGGAAGTGATCTGCAAATGTGTAAATAGCATTCCACGTGTAGAAATAGATGCACAAATGCGTGTTTATCACTTTACATGTAAACCTTAAAATAAGTATTTACAGAGTAAGTTATGTGTTTTTGCAAATCGCCTTGTATTTTTGTGGATGTGACTTTACACAACACAAATACAAAAATACGTTTGTGGGTAGTGAAATACTTGCAGATCATGTTACATATTTGTGAATTGTCTTCTGTGGATTACAACTATTATCTACAGATTTGCTGCGGTACCAATCGGACAAAATTCTGTAAACAAACAGGAGGGAAGTTACAAATGTCATGTGGCCCACAAATGCACAGGAAGCGATCTGCAAATGCAAAATAGATGCACAAATGTGTAGATATCACTTTACATGTAAACCCTAAAATACGTATTTACAGAGTACGTTATGCGTATTTGCAAAACCGCCCTGTATTTTTTTGGATGTGACTTTACATAACACAAATACAAAAATACATGTTTGTGGATAGTGAAATATTTGCAGATCATGTGTGGAATGTCTTCTGTGGGTTACAACTAATAAAGTCCAATAAAAACTTCCATACAGATGCTGCTCTTTACAGCTCCAAACGGCTGGTTCTTTATAAAAATTATCACACATTTCAGTAGCTGCATCGCCTTCTTACAACAGAGTATTAGGGCCATATTCAGGGGGGGGGGATCTGAGATTTCAAGAATAAAGTCATACTATTTCAAGAAAAAAATCATTCATTACTTTGTAGAGAATTTCTTTTGTTTTGGGTGGAACAGGGTATTAGAAGAACTTTTTTTCTCAATTTAGATGTTGTTGGTTGGTCAAAAATACTCAAAATATGACCTCTACAATACTGAGCAGGATATTACAAAGGAGTATTAGGGCCACATCGAGGAAAAAAAATAAATCTGAGATTTCGAGAATAAAGTCGTAATATGAGAATAAAGTCACAAGTTTACGGGGGGAAAAAATTGTAATATGAGAATAAATTCATAAGTTTACGAGAAAAAAAGTTGTAATATGAGAATAAAGTCATAAGTTTACGAGAAAAGGTCATAATGAGGATAAAGTCATAACTTTACGAGAAAAAAAGTCACAATATTACGAGAATAAAGTCATAACTTTACGACAAAAAGTTGTAATATTACGAGAATAAAGTCTGATCTGGAGTCTGCCGTCTCTGAGCAGCTGTCAATAACTCGCAAACTTTGATCAAACGGTGAAACTAGGCAGCTCTGATCAAATATGAATCAATATTCTGTTACTGTAATGCCTATTTCTTTCCTCAAATGTTTTCAGAAACATCTTGTAGTGTACTGTTTAGCTGTAAAATGAGAAAGTTTGTTACCCGGCCTCCATGTTGAGATCAGTTGAGTAAATACCAAGCACCGCCCACCAGCCGGAGCACACTTTCTCATTTTACAGCTAAACAGTACACTTATTATTTTGTAGAGAATTTCTTTTGTTTTGGGTGGAACAGGGTATTAAAAGAACTTTTTTTCCTCAGTTTAGATGTTGTTGGTTGGTCAAAAATACTCAAAATATGACCTCTACAATACTGAGCAGGATACACAACACAAATACAAAAATACATGTTTGTGGATAGTGAAATATTTGCAGATCATGGTACATATTTGTGGAATGTCTTCTGTGGGTTACAACTGATACAGTCTGGTGTCTGTCTCTGTGTAGTGTAGTGTAGTGTAGTGTAGTGTAGTGAGCCCAGATGGGACAGCTGTCTGACAGGTACACATGATCAGTGCAAGAGGAGATCAGAATGATGTGGATTACGGAAATGGGGGAAATGGCATGAAGAACAAAATCGTCGCTCTGTTAAAACGATTTTTGTATCTTGAATCTGACCAATGGAGATAATTCAGCTGCTTTTACTCTGGACTTTTCAGTGATTCATTGATTTCGTAACGAGAGGATCATGAATGTTCTGGGTTAGCTGGTCGCCCTCCTTTTAACATTGTATTTTTGGGGGTTTAAATGTTATATATTTGATTATTAACTTGCATAGTGTGTCAGTAGTGATTCCAGAGCCGTTTAATGATTCATTTTAACGTGTAACGTCAGCTAGAAACAGACAGCACCGCTGAGCTGGTCGTGGTTGATGCTAACGTTAGCTGCTAACAGGCTTTAAACAGTCAGGAATGCAGCTTATAAAACATATGTATCACAAACAGGCTTATCTGGGAAAAACCATAACACGAATACGATCGAAATAAATCAAACAATAACTGTCACAAACGTTTCATCTGTGGTATTATTTTAAAGTCACAAATTAGCCTTAGAAATAGCTAACTAGCCATCTAAATGTACCCTTTGGCCCAAATTTCCGCTTGTCTGGGTGATGTAGTTTTAGTAACCGCTATCGAGCTGTTAAATGAATATACGCAACTACATTATCCACAATTCCATGGTAGCGCCTATTAAAAAGTGGCAACATAAAAGTGTAGTTCACGACTCGCTCTCTTTCCATTTAAATGTATGGTCATCAGGGGAGACGTTGAACTACAAATCCCAGCAAGCAATGCGATAATCTTGACAGCTCACTTCCGGACTATACTGTGCTACGTTGCCAACGGCTCCGCGGCTAGCCAGCTAGCAGCCCTTAGAAACCAAACGGTGCTCCAGTTTACTTCATTAGTTACTCTCTGAGCGATTTAAACGGGTTGAAATGTGTTTTCTTACTTTCAATACGTGTCTGCGTTTCGTGGTTGTGTTAGTAGTCGTAGTGGAGATGATGAATGACGGTTGTTTCTTACCTGATGCGGCCGCTGTGTCACTACCGGCTCGACCTAGCTAGCTACACTAGCCACTGCTCGTGCAAGCTGCTGTTAACACGTCACTACTTCCGGGAGGCTGGATAGTAGAGCCCCGAGCATGGATGTGTATTAACAGAACCCATAGTAGAGCCCCGAAAACCGATCAACTGCTGACTTCCGTCTTCATTTCCTCGATAAAACGTGTTCCAACAAATTCACAAGGTTTATTCCAACTAACGATTTTATGACAGTATTAGGGCAACATTAAAGAAAAAAAAGGATTTCAAGAATGAAGTCATAATATTCAAGAAAAAAAAGTAATAATATTAAGAGAATAAAGTCGTAATATTAAGCGAATAAAGTCATAACTTTACGAGAATAAAGTAATTTCCTCCTCCTCTAAAGAGTCAGTTTCTCCATCAGGTCTGTGTGGTTCTTTCTTTAGAATAAACACAGTTTTTCTTGCACAATCTCTTCAAGGTCCTGATAATGTGGTGCTGATGAGCCAAAAGATGAAATATTTGGTTATTTGTGAAACTTAAACTAAAGTAGAACTTCACAAGATGCTCCACGTTCCTCACTTTCACACAGCTGCTCTATTTCCCCTCTAAAATAACACTTTATAATATTATGACTTTATTCTCATAATACTAAACATTTTTTTCTCGTAAATTTATGAGTTTATTCTCATAATATTACAGTCTCGAGTCTAGTCTCGAAAAATGGCTTGATCCCTTTTTCAAAACTTTGTTTTATTAATTAATTCTTTTTTAATTTTATTGTCTGTATAAATGTTTTATGTCTACTGTGATATCTGCTTAGTTTTGAGGATGATAACTTTGTTATTGTAATGATTTTTTCCTTGCTGTTTGTAAATACATTTGTCTTGTGAATTAAAAAAACAAAACCACACAAGCGCATACAATGGCGCGTACACTTCCCTACTCGAGTTAGTAATATAAATAAATAATAACATATTCATTTGATTGCACGTTGCTTTAAATGCTGCATATATCTCGTCCATACCCTTGCTAAATAACTTAATCTCCATTCAAATAAAACTCCAGTGTTTAGTCTAAAACATTTTTATGACTTTGATAAAGACACAAATTAAAGGAAAGCAAATATTTTAATATCCATCATTTTAAGAAAAAAAAAAAAAACACTGAACTTAACAACCTCAGAAACTAATGGACATCGATGAACAGCAATAGTTATATAGGTACACATCTTAATAATCATAACAAAAAACTTACCAGGGATATTAAAAAAAACAAGCACTATTTCTATTTACATCGTGGTCATTCATAATACTGATCATAAGCACAAATAAGCCTCAATTATTTTACTTTTAAAGCATTAAAGTGCTCTTTTTTTGACCAGTTGGTGGTTAGTGGGTGATAGTATGTGTGAGTCAGGTACAACCGTACAAGTTATTATCGTGGTACAAAGTCAAGTAGTTACTGCAAACAAATTTGACATCATTAGAATTGCACCGTGATTAATTTTGCTTGATGGATGGCAAAGAAATACAACTGGAATGTTGCTATTAGATATCCACAAACAAGTGCCATGAAGATACAGACTATAGGTACACAACTAGCTATCATCAATATATGAGGACCTTGCCCTGCAAGGTTTTCCAAAATACACAAAAGGACAAAAATGCTACGGTCTTGTCTAATGTCTCGGTAAACAGGGATGCTATTCTTAATTTATTATTCACAATTCTGATTAAGTCCCTGCTAGTAAGATATAATACTGTTTTGATAGTTTGTCTCAACTGTTTTGCAATGTGCTTCTATACAAGAATTACAGTATTTCCTATGACTTAATACAAAAATTACCGGATGCAAGGTCTAACTTGTGATATGACGTGTTCACTGTGATTTCCATTAGTTACCATGAACACACACTATTAATACTAAAGCCCATTAAACATTTTTTAAACAATGAAATGATAAAGGCACATTGAACTAAAGGTAGTCAGTATGCCCTTATCATTTCATTGTTTAAAAAATGTTTAATGGGCTTTGGTATTAAAGGTCCCATATCGTGCTCATTTTCAGGTTCATACTTGTATTTTGTGTTTCTACTAGAACATGTTTACATGCTGTAATGTTCAAAAAACACATTATTTTCCCCGTACTGTCTGCCTGAATATACCTGTATTTACCCTCTGTCTGAAACACTCCGTTTTAGTGCATTTCAATGGAATTGCAACAGAATTGCGTTGCTAGGCAACAGTTTGGGTCCATGTTTACTTCCTGTCAGCTGATGTTATTTACAAACACTGCAACAGGAAATAAACTGGGACACATTTAGAATGTTTACGTTTAAAACCGGGTAATGGTCTAAATATTGTATATTTGTGACATCACAAATGGACAGAAATCCTAACGGCTTGTTTCAAACGAGCAATTTCTAAATACAGGCTGCTGTGTGTATTTCTCTGTATATTGAGCGTTTTGATAGTTTAATAGTATTTATATATATCACTTAAACCTGCTTAATAATGTAAAAGACCTGAAAATCTCACTTTTTACAATATGGGACCTTTAATATCATAGCCATTAAACATGACCGTGTTCCCATCGGTGTGTGTTTTTTATCAGATATACCATTCAATTCTTTACATCTGCTTCAAACAGGAGATACACTGTTTTGAATCTAAACTCCCCCTTTTCAATCACATCTAGTCCTAAACATTTACAAGATACAGTATATACATTTGTACAAGTGAAGGAAAACAGAGAACAATAAATAAGTCAGCTGAGAACTATCAAGTTGTGAATTGGTGATACATCTACTGTGACATTTGTGCAATTGTGAAATTACTACATTTTATGTTCACTATAAATGTAACTGGATGATGTAAAAGATAAAAAAAAAAAATCTGTTTGTATTATTGCACATTGCAACCAATCAACATTATGTTTTCCAGCAAAAAAATATACAACTTATTAGAGTCCCAAAAAGTTTAGTCCAGACCATAATGTGTTTAGCGTTGCCTTGACGATGCTATTGCCACAGTGGTATTTGCTATTTAGACTTGAGACGTCCTTTTGTGTCATCTCATGTTCAAACTTCTGGGTGGAACAATTGTTCAAGCACAAAGTAAAGACTGCACAGGGAAGTGCATTAACACACTGAATCAAAATGAAACTTGATTACCTGCACTGAAATATGACAGCAACACCTAAAAGCACATTTAAAGACCCTATCCACATGCTTTTACTTTGTAAATAGGCTGATGCTGAACAGTCCAAAGATTCTCTTCAGGCTCAGTGAACATCACTGTCCATGAACTCCTCCTTGATGGAGTGCTTGCTACGCGACAGCTTGCAGTCGGGCATGTCGAAACCAAAGTCAGCCCACTCATCGGTAGCCGGCCCCATCCCCGACGTCCCAACGACACCCGGCCTGTTGGGGATGGTGATGGTGTGGCGGACGCGGAAGTGCACGGCCTCCATCACGCGCTGGCGTTGGTGTTCCCCGCTGGCGGCCCCGATGGCCGCCATGGCGGAGGCGGTCATGTTGCTGCTGGAGCGAAGTAGCTGCTGGCCGTGATAGTCGTGGTGGTGAGCAGAGGCGGGCAGTTGGAGGGGAGCGACTTGTTTCATGTCCTGCAGACCTCGCCAGATGGCGAGGCGGTACTGCTCCGGGAGCTTTAGTGCACCTAAATCCTGGTGACGACACAAAGTTAGAAATTGGAGGAGTGTGAGAATGTAGGAGAAAACTACGAACAAAGAAGGAAAGGATAAGAGTGCATGTGCATCCTCATGTGTTTGCTTATAGATATATAAAAAATATGGTTCCTGCTCAGCAAAACATGGATCTACATCTTCATCACCCTAGAAAAAATTACAAATCCTCGAACAAAGTCTTCAATTTTAATTATTTTGATTCAGTGTATTAAATGAGTTAGTCTATTCAACTTTCTTTAATGAATATAAATTAATTTAAATTAAATTAATTTACTATAATAGCATTAGAGCTAAAATAATTTTTTGGTTATTGTGGTTAAATAAATGTAATTTACTGGACCGTTAGATTGCTGTTAATACAGTTGTAGGCCTCAATTTGTGTGCGTCAAGTGGGAGAACAAATACGTTTTTGACAGCGGTGAAAATGTTGTTTTTGAAAGGCTAAACGCCAACAAATATGGATTGATCATTTCGTTATATTTTGATACAAAGTATCAAAAAAAGATATATATTTTTAAATAGTATTATATACAGACTTTTGTGTAAATGATCCAGTAAGTGTTATTATTTTAAATTATATGTTATATTTTCCTAAGAAAAGCTGAGCCCCCCCGACGTCAGTGTATTAAATTAGTTAGTCTTTTCAACTTTCTTTAATGAACATAACTCGACAGTTTTGTTTCGTCAACATTAATAAAGTGATGACGTCTTGACGGATTCGCCAAGCGAATGCAGATACATAATATGACCTTTCTTTTGGTAGCAACTTAATTAATTTACTATAATAGTGCAAAAGCCAAAATAGCTTTTTGGTTATTGTGGTTAAATAAATGTAATTTATTGTGCTTTTCGATTGCTGTTAGATTGCTGTTAATACAGTTGTGGGCCTCAATTTGTGTGCGTCAAGTGGGAGAACAAATAGGTTTTTGAACGCGGTGAAAATGTTGTTTTTGAAAGGCTAAACTCCAACAAATATGGATTGATCATTTTGTTACATTTTGCTACAAAAGTATCAACAAAAAAATATATATTTTTAAATAGTTTTATATACAGACTTTTGTATAAATTGTCCAGTAAGTGTTATTATGATTTCAAAAATGTTTACTTTAAAAGAAAGCAACCTGTTTTATGTTCAGTAATTTGTTATTTCCGTTACTGTTCTACGAAGCTCTAAATTGTTTTCACTGTGAGATTGTGAGTGCAGGAACGGGAGAGGTTACCTCCATGGAGAGAGTCTGGAGGTGGTAGAGAGACTGGAGGCCTTGGGAGGTGAAGTACTCAATGAAGTTCTGACATCCCACACTGGTTAGAAAACTGTAAGGGGAGAAAAGCAGGGCTGCTTAGACTGCCGTTAGAGCACAGCTGCAAAGCTAAAAGAAAAAGACTATGGCATAAAAATGCAATAACACTGATGAGTGCAGTTGTGCTTGAGTAGAATAAAGAATCCTAACTTGATAATTAGGGTTTTATTTTTAGCTGAATACAAAAGCACCTCATTCTGTTGTGTTACGTCGTTATCTACTCAAGCTTTAATTAGTTTAGTTCAAAACTGAGAGAAAGAATCAGGGCACAGATCTATCCCCAAGTGTAGATAAATAAACTAAACATCTTGATAGATGCAGTGTAGGTAAAACCATAAACATGCATTTATATTAATGATTCATAAGGCCATTCTTGCTTTGATGAAGAACCTTTATTATAAATACATGAAAAATGTTAACGTTTTGGCAACATACAGTGTAATTGAAAAAAGAAGCTATAACTGTACAATAAACATAACAAAAGGTGGACAAAATCTGTTGTATCAAAAAAATATTAAAATTGCAAAAGCAAAGTTTTAAAAGTATTAAAAACTACATTGACACATTATCTAAAAAATATGAAAAAAAAATGGTTTTAAATTAAACAGAACAGAAATTTCTTTTGAAGAAAATTTGCTGTAGTGCATTGAAAAGGGATGGCTGTATACACAATGACAGTGCGAATGACTTTAGAGCGAAGTGTATGACACACACAGTTTGGGGCTTTTGGGTGACATAACAAACCGTCTGGCAGCCATAGTGGAGGTCTACAACTCTGGAGCAGCTTGGCTGTATGAGCTGAGTACATAGACGTGATTAATGTGCTGTTTTTTAATCTGATTTAGTCACGTAGAGCTAGTTTAGGCAAGAACACCGATTGTTTTGTAAATTACTTTTTGCCGGCCAACAATGACAAGGACGGACACTAAAAATTACGTTCCCAAACAAGTGAACTGTTTTGAGAAAAACATATTTTCTCCCTGATTACCGTCACAGTTTTAAACAGTTTTAAACATGTGGTTAAAGCTTCAGTAGGCAGTATATATTTTTGGCATCATTGGGCAAAAATTCCATAATAACCTTTCAGCATATTTTAATTCAAGTGTTCTGAGATAAAACTAGACTTCTGCACCTCCTCATGGCTCTGTTTTCAGACTTTAGAAAATTTAGCCCGTGACAGGAGACTTTGACCAATCACAGGTCATTTCATTGAGAGAGCGTTCTTATTGGCTGTGCTCCGGTCATGTGACCGGAACTTGGCGTTCCTTCACCAGATTTCACAATGGCGGCGGCAGCGTCACAAACTTTCAAATTTTTACAGCTAAACCGTGCACTACAAGATGATTCTGAGAACATCTGAGGAGAGAAATAGGCATTAACGTAACAGAATATTGATTCATATTTGAGCGTTGCCTAGTTTGACTGTTTGGTCGGAGTTTGCGAGTGATTGACAGCCGGCTCTCATAGACAGTAGATGGACAGCAGACCTCAGATCAGCTCTTACTGCTTGTTTTCCTCTGGTCTGTGAAATCTTGCAGATGCCGTTAGGAGCACCGGAGGACACAGAGGCACATGATTTTTTTCAGGTTACCTGTTTCATGTACTGTCACGATATAGCGACCGTTTTATAAAAATAACTTTTTTTAATCATATTTGCTCCAATCTCGCCTACTTCAACTTTAAACTACTTAGTTAGGTTTAGGCAACATAACTACTTGGTTAGGTTTAGTAAAAACATCATAGTTTGGCTTAAAATGACGGACGTAAAAGTGAACGTTAACTTTTGGTTTCACACAGGACACAGATAGTGATCTCCTGGGTGTAAGTCCTGTGTTTGTTTGACCCATCTGGGCTTCCGCAGACCGTCATTAGAAACGTATTTTGATGTGTCAAAAACAAACGTAATCCATGATAATACGTTTCCCTCAAAACGTATTTCAAAATGCAGTTTTTTGTTGCGTGGGAACGTCATTTTTAGGAGAAGGCTGCAGTTTTTATATCAATACCATTACACACTTTTACTTGAAACATTACTGAATTAAGCTACTCCCATAACACAACCTTTGTAGGTAACTTCTTTTTCAAGTTTTTTTTTTTTCCAATTATGTATAGACATTGATTCCATGCAGCCAATTCTCCAGTGGACCTTCATTATGGCACCAGCCGGGGTAGCGAGGAGATTTGTGATGTAATTGCAAGCCTTCACAAAGCAGCCATAATCAAATCAAACTGACTGTATAACACAGCTCCATCTACACACATTTTGCTGCAAATTAGGAACTTTTCCCAAAAAAAACAGTTTTTGACCAAATTTGTACTAACATGGCCAAACAGACTAGCTGTTTTTGGTATCTACTGTACATTGATTGTCTGCTGGCCCTTTACAGGAGGATAAAGAAGGAGTGTCATTGGAGGGTGAGGTACCTGACGAGGCTGGGGTCAGGGTTATACGGAGGGGGCGGGCTGCAGTGGGAGGCAGACACTAGAGTCTGACTGCTGTGGCCACCATTCATATCACCATTTCCCTGCATGTGGTGGCTGTTGAGCATGTTTGAACCTGTGAGAGAGGGAGGAGGGGGGGGATCAATGAAATAATAATGAACTGTAACGGCATCAATAGGTTCTCTTGGCATTGATATTTAAAGGGACTGTTTGTAAGAATCAGAAATTGCTTGTTAACAGCGACACCTGTGGCCGTTAAGTCAACGAAAGGCAGCGTCCTGTTGCTCTCGCTTGTGCTCGCTCTACATAGACATGAACGAGCATCGCTCAACACAGTGAGGAGACACACGTCAGCTAAAACCACAATATCACTCTATATTTCAGCTGCTTGGCAGTAATGTTAGCTGACCAGACGAAGGTCTCTCCATGAATCAATGCTGATCCTAGTGTTGGATTTTCCTGCTTCAGCCTCCCGACCGCGGCCGGAGGGAACAGAGGAGACACCGGAGTTTTGGTCGGAGACGATAACGTTTCTCTCTGTGGAGCCCCGTCACTTCACAAGACACGGGAAACCTCTGTTGGTCTGGAGGAGCTGCAGCAGTTATTTCTGCACAAACGTCCACTGAACATTCACTAGATATTCTCAGAGCTAA
Source organism: Sebastes fasciatus (assembly GCF_043250625.1). NCBI lineage: Eukaryota > Metazoa > Chordata > Actinopteri > Perciformes > Sebastidae > Sebastes > Sebastes fasciatus. Next base: position 33,972,334 of record NC_133802.1, on the reverse strand, counting down.
ACTAACTCTTCTGCAGTGTGGAGTGAGCAGCATGCACGTGAGAGCGAAGCGAAAGAGTGAGAAGGAGCGTGGTGTGTGAGTGAAGGCAGGCAGAGGAGCAGAGTACAGCAGAGACTCCGGTCCTGGAGACCAAAGCTACGGTCTCCCCCGCGTCCTCCGACCGCGGCCAACACTGTTTAACAGACGGGATCCACTAGATACAACCAAGAGGTTTTGGTGCTTCACTGTAGTTTGTGTTGGAGTCTCATCTGAACAGCGTAGCCACACGCGAGCGCGCATGGGACACCGACCCGCAATGATTTATACGTGTAAGAAGTTACAGACGGTCCCTTTAAACAGGTGGGTTTGATGTACTTTATGAGTACATCTGATGTGATTTGAATCACACGTGCAGATACTCACCCATATGAGCTATGGAGTTGGGGGCAGTGTGGTGTTGCTGGGGCTGCTGCCCCACCAGCTGGTTGACTGAGGGCTGTTTGTTGAGGCCTCCGTGGGCATGAAGCTTGTTCATGTTGGACAGTGGAGAGTAAGAGGTGGGGGATGCTATGTGGCTCCTAGAGGAAAGAGGAGAACGAGGCTGAGGTTAGAGGAATGTGAGGGTCTTTTCACACCTTTATGTACAGTATGCATGTACAGTATATATGTACAGTATGCATGTACAGTATGTATATACAGTATGCATGTACAGTATATATGTACAGTATGCATGTACAGTATGTATATACAGTATGCATGTACAGTATATATGTACAGTATGCATGTACAGTATGTATATACAGTATGCATGTACAGTATATATGTACAGTATGCATGTACAGTATGTATATACAGTATGCATGTACAGTATATATGTACAGTATGCATGTACAGTATGTATGTACAGTATGCATGTACAGTATATATGTACAGTATGCATGTACAGTATGTATATACAGTATGCATGTACAGTATATATGAACATTATGTATGTGTACCAGCAGCTGTCTGCGTGCTTGTGCATAATGTTTAACGTTAGTGTTGGAGTGACTCACGGTCTCTGCAGAAGTTGCTGCTGTGTTTGTTGTCTGTAGGAGTCGACCAGCGGCTGCGGCACCAGCTCCACCAGCTCCAGACTGTCTTTAATCTTCATCAGCAGCTCAAAGTTCTCCCGACCACGAACCTACACACACAAACACGCACAATAACATCACATTATAGGCAGTCAAACATGCTATAACTTCTGTCTGTGTTACACTGTCAACACTACTTCCAGTGTGTGAAAGGCTCTTACAGGAATATAGTAAATCTCTTCATCTCCGTGCCGCCTCTTCCTCATGTTAATATTCGGACTGGGAATATTCGTCGGACTCTGTTTGAAGTCTGCGGACGACAGAAACAGAGTTATGACATATTAACATATTTCACCAATTCATTTTGAGGACCAAGATATCAGGTTGTTGAATGTATACCAACAGCCAGACAGCAAGACACGACATATGAAAAACAATTTAATGTGTAGTTAACATGATGTCATTCAGTTCAATTCAACTCACTGCGCTTGTTGGCACAACCATTTTTGGCCACGCTGTCGTTCAGGGCCTGCTGTTCCCTGAAGTGGTCCTCGTCTGCTTTGCGGTCTCGGCCGGGACACGCACATATCCGACCTTCAAACGACCTTCTGCCCAACACTTGACCACTGCAGAGATGATTCGGGATAGAAAAATATATTCAAGAAAATGTAGGTCCTCTAACATTCAAAGTTCAGTTTTACTTTAGCTGTGTGGATCAGTGCGCTGAATAGTCTCACACTGTACTCTTTGGCTGCAACAATACTGTTTTAAAATGTACATTATCAAGGGCTGTCCTCGACCGAAGACATTTTTTTGACGACTAACACTCATACAATTTTGTCTCGGTTAGTTGATTTAGTTGACAGATCTGTAAAACTGAGTTTCTCCACAAAGAATCACACAAAAGCAGCACTTTAAATCTGCTGTTTACCAGAGACGTGCTCAGAAGTATCTTGGAGATAAGTCATTAAGCCTGAAAAAGGCATAAAAAAATGACTAAACAACTAAAGAAATCGACTGACGTTTCCTCCTAACTGGACGCGATGCGAACGTCAGATTGTTTCAGTTTTTCCCGATGAAAACGTCCTAACCAGCTCCGTGCGTCAGCGAACAGACAAAGCGACGTGTCGCTTGTTTGAAAAATTGCTCGCCCTCGCTCTATTTATGCAAAGGTTCACGCACCTCCAACCTGTTTTCAATGGTCAAAATTGATGCTGACAGTTAATCAATATTGCAATCGCTTGTAGTTTATCTCAACAATTTTTCACTCTCCATTCGCCAGAATTCGCTCACTCGCTGTATGTTAGGAAGAGGTGTAAGACCAAAATGACCGATTAGTCAACTAATCAACTAAAAGTGGACAGAAGTGTATATAATCTGATGTGTATAATGTAGTATGTTCTTCGCTTCCCATTGATCTGTGGGTTGGTAGGTTTTGTCCTGTACCATTTGCCAGTACGTACTGTCGTAGAACATTTGTAAATTCATAGAATCCAAATCCACACGACAAAGAGCTGAGAATTACTTAATAGATTACAAAGAAGAACCATGTTTGAACTGTCTGCGTGTATGAATTGTGAATTGACTTACTCCCTGGTTTCCAAAGTGATGATGATGAGGATGGGCCTCCTGTTCATGCCGCCAACACAGCTGCTGTTACACATGAAGTTATACAGGATGGTGGTGAACTCTGTCCCCACCTGAAACACAAAATAGTCAAGTTTTAATTAAATGTGCACGTCGGCACAGAAGCAAACCTCCCGTTTTACAGTAAATATGTCACTCCACCACCAGAGGGCAGTGTTGCAGTGCACTCTGATGTGAGGCAAGTCAATCATGCTCTTCATTAACCTCCCCAGGTGCAATCACAGACATGATGATTTCCCCACTCTTACGCTTGTTTGGACATGCCCGGCATCTTTATTTATAGATGTGCTTCCTATGAAGTACCTCATCGAAATTCACTGTTTCTTTGGAACGAGCTCGACTGATCCATTGTGTGTCTTGAGCACCATTTGGGCTGAATGTACAAAATATCAGGGACGTCGTTCAGATATTGAGATGGATGGAAATCAATGAGGATTCACTTCATCAGAATACTTCATGAAAAGAGTAAATATTTTGTACATTCACTCTAGACCAGAGGTCTGAAACCTGCGGCCCCAGAGCCACATGCGTCTCTTTAGCCCCTCTCCAGTGGCTCGCTGTGGATTTTATAAAAATGGAAATGTATAACTGTTCTGTGTTTACATTTTCATTTTTATTTATCATTGTTGTAGGTTTATGGTACGACGGTACGACGGAGTATTAGGGCCACATTGAGGAAAAAAATAAAACTGAGATTACGAGAATAAAGTCATAATATTATAAAGTAGTAATTTTACGTGTTATTTTCTTTTTTCTCTTAAAGTTATGACTTTATTCTCGTAATATTACGACTTTTTTATGACTTTATTCTTGTAATCTCCGATTGTTTTTCCCCTCAATGTGGCCCTAATACTCCGTAGTACATTGTCTCTTTGGCCCTCACTGCATTAGACTTATATATTATATACTTAGACTTTAAACTGTGTTACCTTCATACCTTTTTTTCTTTTTCTCTGCCTAAAATGGCTCTTTCGATAGTAAAGGTTGCTGACCCCTGCTCTAGACCATAACTTCAATTGTTTGAGGTCATGCCTACAGTCCCTAAGGTACCTAATACAATGCATTGTGTGTTTTTACAGATACACAACAGCTGATGAACCACCAACCTGTGGAGCCTCATGCGGCAAGAAGACGCTCTGCCGGCCGGTGACCGGATCGTCCACGTACTGACTGAGGTTATTCCCCTCCACCCGGATCAGGTGACTGGCCGGGGCTGCTTGACCTGTGGAGATAATGATGGAACAACAGGTAAGGACGCAGTTGGTTGATCTCAGTCGAAGCATCACACATACCTGACAGTCAAAAAATGTTACGATGAACGCGATAATAACGCGTTATCATAAATTATTTTTAACGATGTTATTGGCGTATGTTGGGTAAAAGTATAAAATGTCTGAGTACAGTCATCTCTGGTGAAAGGACCGGGCTTGTTGAGATCATACCGTCGTTGAAGTCTCGTCCCAGTTCGTGGTTGGGGCAGCGTTTGACCACTTCTGTGACGTGCTCCGCCTTCTTGTAGACGGGCATGGCTCTGATGATGCTGCCATGAGGAGGAGAGGAGGACAGCTTGATTTGGATCGGACAGGTTTTGGCAATCTGACAGTAGAGCTTCTTCAGCAAGGGAGAGTACTGGATGGGGGAAGAACACACACACACAGAGGACCGGTCAGCGGTCTGGGTTCATACATGGTGTACAATGAAACAGCTGTCTGCCTCAAATATTCTCTCAAAGGGAGTGTGAACTAATGCTTTGTACAACAAAATGCTGATCACAGCTCAAATTTGGATCCACAACTGCAGGATTTCTTTCTTTCTTTCTTAATTTTAACTTCCAATTTACACTTTAAGACATGAACATCCATAAAGAATCAGACCCATTAGTCAAGAAAATATCAATTAATGCCTTCACATGTATATTTTATGAACAACCTATTAGTAAATTAAACTTAAACCTGCAGTAGTCAGAATGTTTTTGGCATCATTGGACAAAAATATCCATAATAATCTTTCAGCATATTGTAATTCAGGTGTTCTGAGAGAGACTTCTGCTCCTCCTCATGGCTCTGTCTTCAGGCTTTAAATGTACCCCGTGACGGGAGACTTTGGCCAATCACAGGTCATTTCAGAGAGAGAGCGTTCCTATTGGCTGTGCTCCGGCTGGTGGGCGGTGCTTGGTATTTCCTCAGCTTGATCTCAACATGGCTGCCGGGTCACAAACTTTCTCATTTTACAGCTAAACCGTGCACTACAAGATGTTTCTGAAGACATTTGAGGAGAGAAATAGACATTAACGTAACAGAATATTGATTCATATTTGATCTGCCTAGTTTGACTGTTTGATCGGAGTTGGCGAGTGATTGACAGCTGCTCAGAGACGTCAGGCTCCAGATCAGCTCTGATTGGTTGTTTTCCTCCGGTCTGTGAAATCTTGCAGATGCCATTAGGAGCACCGGAGGACACAGAGGAACATGATTTTTTTCAGATTACCTGTCTCGTGCACTACTGTCAGGATATAGTGACCGTTTTATAAAAATGACTCCATTTCTACCCGCTGCTGCTTTAAAGACATGTAAACTGGGAGTTGTGTCTTCTCAGTTTCACGTAAATGCTCTCAAGAAGTAGCAGAAAGATAATATATCCTAAGGAGGGAAAGAGTTAATCTCACTACCACTGACGTCAGAGCAAAATAACGTCTCAGGAGGAGGAATTGTTGTGTTGAAAATGACGTGATTTGAGCCGTTAACTCATCCATCAGCACGGCAGCCAAAAAGTATTTTTAATAACAGAACACAAGGTGGACGAATAAAGAGCTGCGTGATAATATGATGATTAAATAGTGGGTTGTGTGACCACAGGAACAGGCTGTTATTATCACATACAATTATGACCGGAGAACAAATTGTGTCATTTGAGGAAAGGGAAAAATACACAAGGACTGTAAAACAGTCAGCAGTAAATCTGTATAGAAGAGGTAATTACTGTGTTATTAGAATGAATAAATGATTATTATCCAGCAGAGTGGGTTTGTGGGTAGTAATGTGAGATGGCGGAAGAGAGGCAGAAGTTCAAAAGGAAAAAAAATGTTTGTGTCTCAGTGTGTATACGAGCTGAAAAAAAAGAAAAGAAAGAATGGACGATAAATAAATATCCGATTTTTACTGTCTCCGTCCGTTAAAGTAAAGTTCAGTGAGAACATGCTGAGCTGTGTGTCTTCAGTGATTCCTCAGTTTATACACGCATGCATGCATATATGTGCATGTATGTGTGTAAATGCCAGTACAGACGTATCCAAAGACAGCGTGACAAGGGACGGAGAAGCCTTAACATGCCCCGACACAATCACGAAATCTTAAAAATCTTCCCTGTGGGAATCAAACTGAGACCTTGCAGAGAAAAAACTGAGAAGACAGATGTCCTGTGTGGACTTGCTACTACACCGCAGCCTATACAGTACATACAGCTCAAGATGCATATATGACATTTAACTGTCATTTTGTGCATTGTGGTATTTGATTGGTTTGTGGTTTAAGCCTCGAGCTTGCCATTTTGCCCGTTACCATCTTGGTTTTTTGCAACCAGAAGTGACACGAGAGAGTGAAAGAGTTAAAGTTGTAAGACGAAAACACGGACAACTCCCAGACCGGACAACGCCGTGGTAGCGACCTGTCAATCACAAGGTAGCCCCGCCCTAAAGCATCCCCTGCTTTATGGTCTATCTGATTCTAAATGGGACCATCATTTACTAAATGAACATCATGCTGTATTGAAGAAGACTTGAAACTAGAGATTGAGACCATAAACTCATGTTTACAATGTTTACTGAGGTAATAAATCAAGAGAGAAGTAGACTCATTTTCTCATAGACTTCTATACAATCAGAGGAGTCGCTCTCTGCTGGCTGTTAGAAAGAACCACACTGGTTGTAATATGAGTTTCTCTGTGCTTTGTTGATATAGCCGGGCCGGCCGTGTGTACATTTAGTGCATTTAGTGAGCTTGCCCCACTGGCTAGCTCAAGGTCGCTGCTCTGCACTGCTCTCATATGGCGGTTACAGGTGATAACGCCGTCCTGACTGACGGCGCCGTACCACCAACCTTTCAGTTAACACTGTTAGCTCTGTTGGCACTGTTGCATTTGTTTGAGAAAGTTTCACAAAGAGACTTGCTAGACCTAACGGTATTACAACCAGGCAGTGTGAAGTGTGAAAGAAGTCGGCCTGCAGGAGGCAGGGAGGGTCTTGTCAGTCCCCAAAATTGCTGCTGTACCACTTTAACCCCAGAAGTCACACCATGCTTTCCCCTTTATATGCTTTACCCTCAACTTCTCATCGTTGTCCTTTCAAAAGAAGACTTTTCTTTTTAATTTGGAGTCTTGGACTTTGATCCTTCTGCACCTTACTGCTACTTATAACGCCCAGGATTTAAGAGATTCTTCTGTCGCATAACGATCGGTTAAATTCTTCAAATTTAAATGTAATCGTTTTAAAAAAATAATTTCCCCACTGATGATCCAGACTCTGGTTTGAGTCTCCCAGACACCAGATAGCCTCTGGCCCCGATGACGGCTGGGAAAAGACTCATTCCAACAACAACTGCTTGGATTCCTTGTTGTGACACCGTTACTAAGCCCCTTATAACCACACACACACACACACACACACACACTTACACACACACACACACACACACTTACACACACACCCTTAGCCATGAGCCCTCCCTCGAGGGCAATGGAAATACCTGTGCACAACATTACCTTTTTCCCACCTAGCTTTCCCTGACAAGTCTCAACAGCTCGTCCATACCATGAATAAATAATTTGTCTGAGATGAAGCAACCAGATGAACTTCGTTATTTACAGACCGGGGGACTTTTTCTTGCAGCAACAATCACATCTCCAATGACCAATGGTTTACTTTCCAGCATGATCACATATCATGAAAAACTCACTTTTTCAGTGCTTGTGCACATACGGTATATTTGGGTATCTGGGGTGCCTAGCGGGAGGTCTTTCTTCTTCTCTTTACTACCTCTATACACGGTTCATAACGGCCCCGTTAACTCTCTTTTGTCCCGCTGACGGTGGTGACAGCCAACAGTCTGCGTTGTGTTTGATGATGATGACGGTGGATTAACCGCTGACAGTTTTAGCGTACACTCCAACTAAACACAGACAGCTCCAATGTCCATTCAAAGACGGATTTATTTGCTTACAAGCACTTGTGCTGGGATCTGGGGGATACAAGCACAGATCAGAAAACATGTGATTCAACAAGTCATTGGCTGTATCCGAAACCTCCTATTATACTAGTAACCCGGCCTAGCATACTACAAAACAAATGGATTTATGTTCCATACTACATACTACTGACGAACGCAGTATGCAGTATACAGTACATACTGCATTCTGCGTTCGTGAGTTAGTATGTAGTAGGCTGCTTCGGACACAGCCATTCAGATTTGTCACATGCAGACTCTACCTCACCTTTGCAAAGGTGCACCATATCTTTCGGTGAATACAGGTATATTCTGCAGGTGCTTCGAAGTAGAGACTAACTTAGTGAACAAATGTTAAAGACCCACAAAAAGAGGTCAATAACAGTTTTAAATTCCACCTGCGCTCTAAAATTGCTGTCAACGGGACCATTGCACAAGAAAAAAGAGAAGAGATCTTTTGATGAGCTGTGGGATCAGCGGGGATCAGCGTTGGGTGACATTGTTTTTGAACATCACAGAGTGCATGAAAAAGTCATAAATTACGTTTTTGTCTTTTCAGTCTTCTGGTGGTGCGGATGCCAAGGGAGACGTTTCAACTCGTCCACCACAGAGACTAGTGTGCACACGCAGCGACGAAGGAGAGGCATGCACACACAAAATCTGTGAGTTCAGCTCCATGTGTCGTTGTCAGAAGTGAAGTGCAGCAAATCAATAAATGTACAGTATCTGATGTGTTTGTATGTTCTGGTACAGACAAGAGAGGCTGAGTGATGGATAAACTTTGTTTCAGGACATAGAGAAGGATGAAGGGATGGAGAGGAAGGAGAAAGGAAAAAGATTGGATTACATGAAGATAGAAATGTTCAAAAACGTTAAGAAATCCTTTAAAATGTCCTAAAACTGCACCATAAACTTTGGCCAATTGTTTAACTTTCCACCAATTTTCAAAGAAATTTCTTTATCAGATTAACCGTAACAAACCGACTACGTCCTGTAATAACTTTGCAAAGAACCGCTATCATTTCTACCACTAAGTTTTATGGACTAAAGGTCTACAGCAGACGGTGATATGATCATGAACATTGCACTGTAATTTGAGCTATAAAATACGCATATCAGCAGCTTGTATACATTTAATCAAATGTGTCATGTGATCATGACTTTACAGGAGCTCTGTATAATCCTGTAACTAACTATTTAGTTGTCATTTGTCATTGCAATCCCATCGATCCATCCCTCCATCCCTCCATCCCTCCCTGTCTCTACGCGGTGGACCAGTGGAGGCAGGTCCTAACAGGCTCCTGGAGACGGGGTGATAATTGCCAGACCGTCATCCGTATACACAAGCAACAGCTTGCCCGCCGCAAATTCGCTTAACTGTCCAAATATCAAATACGTTGACACACACACACACACACACACACACACACACACACACACACACACACACACACACACACACACACACACACACACACACCGGCACAGAGCTTTACATTATGTACGCCATACAAATCCACACAGCTTAAGCTGGATTTATATACAGTCTATAATTATATTGGATTCAAATCAATATAGAAAATTGTTATAGAGAGTCTCCTACATTTTCTCTGACGTCGCAGTAATTGCTGTTAAAATTACGGTTTATCTCTATTATGCTTATTTTCAGGTGCATACTTGTATTTTGGGTTTCTACTAGAACATGTTTACACGCTTAAATGTTCAAAAAAACACTTTAATTTCCTCATACTGTCTGTGGCCCAGTCTGCTCTGATTGGTCAACTGAACCAAACTCTTCGGACTCTGCTCCAGCTCTGCTCTAACTAGATTTGTGTGAGGATGTCACAAACTTTAAGGGGCTTTAAGGGACTTTAAGGGACTTTAAGGGGAAATAAGGAAAGATGTAGTGACCTTTAGAGACTGATTCTTTACAGCTCTTATCTCGGTTTTTCTGTAGTTCCAGTATCGGGTATCGGGTCCGATACTGTGCTCATGTACTCGTACTCGCAAACGAACAACATGGTTGAGCTTAAAACTGCTATATTGAAGTGAAATGAATTTTACTGGAAAGTTTCCCTTTCTTTTTACCGCAGTAAAGTGTTCATATTCACCATACGCTGAAGGATTGATTTATAGCACAGTCCATGGAGATTGTAAAAGTCCTCTAGACAGGACGGCATACACACAGTGTTACACAGGTGTTAAGGGATACACAGCAGAATAGACCAAAGAATTCACATTATGAATGGCCTCTCACAGCGTTGAACACTCCTGACCAATGTTGGGACAGGGATTAAATTAGTTAAGATATCTTGTTTTCTTTAGTACTTCATCTCCTGGGCAACTATACAATGTACTTGTATTTGTAGTACAAATTGATCTGAATACATGAACAACTTCATGTACTCATGTGTTGTCATCGACAAAACACATCTGTGTGAAAAATCTTCCTCATCGAGTGTGTTTTCCCCGATCCGACGCTCGGCAGGAAGGCCGGTGGTGATGTGGCTGCTAGATGATGCATTGTGGGGGAGGAAGGGAAGGACGCATCACGCAGGGCGTGTTGGGACCTGCTTCCTAACGGAGAGAGGCTAATAGCTGGGAAGAGCAGCTTCTGACAAGCCGCCTCGCAGTGCATGCTCGAGCCCGCACACCACCGCATCACACCCCTCCCACTCCTGACACATACTGTACGCGCACACACATACACACAACCTGGAGCCCGAGTGTACGGAAGAAAGAGGTCTTCTTATTTGACAAGGCTGAAGGTGTTAGATCTCATTTCCAGCCACGGTGATGCTCGCCTCGCGTCCGAGCCAAGGAATCATCTTCGAGAGGAGTGAGAGCGGCAGAGTTTCAGAGCTATTATCACTAATCACAGTGTCTTGACGAGACAGAGGGGGACTGGAGGATTACCAGACGAGCTTAACATGAGCTTGAATGGACTTACTGTATGTGGAAACATTATGATAGATGAGAAAGAAAACGGATCTCTTCTCCTGGTTTTCTCTTCTGTTCTTTCTCCTGTTGAACGATGAAGCTGATATATATATTTGTCTACATAAAAATGTTATCCATCAGACCTTTAATCAAGTTATTAGGAATATTCCAAGTCATACTATTTCAAGAAAAAAAGGCGTAATGTTATGAGAAAAAAATAATGTCCTCCTCCACAAAAGAGTCAGTTTCCCCATCGGGTCCGTGTGGTTCTTTCTTCGGAATAAACTCAGTTTCTTGCACAATCTTTTCAAGGTCCTGATACTGATGATAACGTGGTAATATTATGACTTTATGCTCTAAATCTCAGATTGATTTATTTCTTCAGTGTGGCCCTAATACTCCGTCGTACGATGGGACCAGGTTAATCTGAAGGGCAGAGTAGTTCATGGATCATGTTTAACCAAACAAGTTGAAACAGGTTTCTGACATATTTCATTGCAGCGATTTCTCAGGTAAAACAAGCTAATAATTCTTGTCCGTGTTTCCCTTCGTTTCTGTCCATGTAGTCTGGCCGTGAGAAAGACTTTTGAGTCAGAGAATGGAAGTGAGGGAAAGGAGATGATAGACAGATTTCTGTTCTTTCTCCCGTTGAACGATGAAGCCGACTGGTTCGGTAGCCGCAAAACCTCCCGTCAATCATTAAGATTTAATGAGAAATGCTTGATGCAATAGGCAGCTGCATTTCTCCTCTCATCTCCCAAAGCGCGCTGCATGCCACCCGCTCTCAGTGGGAGGCAGAGGGGCGTCTAGGTAACTGATTATAGTCAATATGCCCCTATGGCAATCGGCATTCCCCACCGCCGGAGGCTACAAGAAATCAGTAAGAAACCGTTAACTCCTTCATTCAGACGAGGTGACTCAGTCTTAGCCGTCCTTTTGTTTCAAGCATGTTCAAACTTGGGGCCTGAATTCTGCATAAATACACACACACACACACACACACACACACACACACACACACACACACACACACACACACACACACACTTGTGCATGCACATTAGACTCACACAAATCCTCTTGCACCCCCAGTGTTATTTTTTGGGAAATCCCCTCCCATTAGTAGAAACGGATTCATTCCAAGAGGCTTGACCGTAATCTCTTTTTTTCTTTTCAGAAGGAACACTTTTAAAATGCCTCGTCGACACGATGCAAACCTCCGAATCAGAGTCAGTTTGATATGCATCTCTCTAAACGTACTGACACAGGAATACAACAAAGCTGGATAAATAAAGGTGAGGAAGAGACATGACTGTTATGTACACAAGTAGTAAAACTAAATTATATAAATATTATATAAATATATTTTCAAAGCAACAATGACCAACAATAAAATAAGAGGCGGCGGCGGCGCCCGTCGGTGAGAGAAACCGCTCTGATTGGCTGTTCAGCTTAACCGAATCGGTGCACGAGAAGAGAAACGGACGTGAGGAAAGCAAGTCAACGAGTAAAGTCAAGAGGATACACACAGACGGCTCTTCTCATTTTTCATCTTCATCTCATTCGCGGCCGAGTGTGAAGCGGCTGCGAATGAGGAGCAGCACCTCTAAATCTGAGGCCGTGGTTCTTAGCAGGAAACCGATGGATTGCCTACTCCGGGTAGGGAATGAGTCCTTACCCCAAGTGAAGGAGTTCAAGTACCTCGGGGTCTTGTTTGCGAGTGAGGGGACGATGAAACGTGAGATCGGGGGCGGTATTGCATTCGCCTTACCGCACCGTTGTGACGAAAAAGAGAGCTGAGCCGGAAGGCAAAGCTCTCGATCTAACGTCAGTCTTCGTTCCTACTCTCACCTATGGTCATGAGGGCTGCAGGTCATGACCCAAAGACCTAGATCGCGGGTACAAGCAGCCGAAATGGGTTTCCTCAGGAGGGTGGCTGGCGTCTCCCTTAGAGATAGGGTGAGAAGCTCAGTCATCCGTGAGGGACTCGGAGTAGAGAGAGACTTCATGTACGTGTCATAATAGCGGCTTGCATATCCGCCGTCCTCGGTGTTCTGGTTTCCCTTTTTGAATGACGAATACAGGCCACCGTGACCTGCTGGTGTGGAGAGTTATTTCCTCTCACGCAGGTGCAGGACGTACGTGGTTGTCGACCGTCGGCTGTAGTCTTTGCGGTGTGTTCGGGTGCAACTTTTTGCCAAGACAAAGGCGACGCGAGGCAACGCAACAGTCGGCCTTCGTCGCCGCTAGTTCTTTGATATCGGTTTGGTGTGTCTGGGCCTTAAGGCTTCTTTTAAGGCGATCGGTGGTATCACACAGTATCCTACATGATCACTACTGTATAATAACGCTTAAATACATCGTCTGATACTTCGCCTATCTTATAATCAGGCGTGCATTACAGTAAACTCCATAAAAGCTATGAACAATCATCCAGTCGCTCTCTCTCGTTCTAATCCCTCCTGTTTAATGGCAGCAGAGGAATCTGAATAATCACAGGTTTCACTCACAACCCTTTTTTCTGCTGCGTCATCATCTCAATCTTAAGTCATGTGCCAGTCAAAAACTCCTTTGTCTTTCGTCTCCTGGTAGCAAAAAAAAACCTGCTGTGACTTGAATCGTTCAGGCAGGTGAATTTCAAAACCGTCTTCTTTGTTTATAAAATTGGGATGATTTTCAAACTATCATCTGTGCAAACCAAAATCGATAAGAGGAGTTTATTCTGTTGTAAAGGGGAGTAAAGAACAGAGGATCTGTTGGGGCATTATCAAGCTTTGATTTGATATATTTCCTTAAAGGCACTATTACTTATATTAACAACATTCAGCCACTAGATGTCACATTCTCCCTCCCCCGTTCCATTGCATTTACTTCACAACAAGTCATTGCCAGGCACTTACCGTCAATCACATTATCCGTGATACTAACGTTGTTATACTATTGGCTCATTAGCCTTGTTGGAAGTGGGAACCAAACGTCAGATATCCTCCACAGAGATAAACAAAACATTCATTTTGGACCCGCCAAAACTTTTTAAATGATTAATTCACAATCATAATAATTTTTATAGGAAAAGCCATACTTTGATTGGGCAGCTTTCTAAAGGCTCTGTGGATATATTATTATTATTTTTTTAATATTCGTCTACATAAAAATTTCGTCGTAAAAATCATAATATTGCAAGAATAAAGTCAGAACTTTATGAGAAAAAAGTCGTAATATTACGAGAATAAAGTCAGAACTTTATGAGAAAAAAGTCGTAATATTACGAGAATAAAGTCAGAACTTTATGAGAAAAAAAGTCCTAATATTACGAGAATAAAGTCATAATTTTGTTAGAATAAAGTAATTTCCTCCTCTAAAGAGTCAGTTTCTCCATCAGGTCCGTGTGTTTCTTTCTTCAGAATAAACTCAGTTTCTTGCACAATCTTTTCCAGGTCCTGATACTGATGATAATGTGCTGCTGATGAGCCAAAAGATGAAGTATTTGGTTATTTGTGAAATCTAAACTAAAGTATAACTTCACAAGATGCTCCACGTTCCTCATTTTCACACTAATTCCCCTCTAAAATAACACGTAACATTACTACTTTATAATATTATGACTTTATTCCCATAATATTATACAACTTTATTCTCGTAATCTCAGATTTATTTATTTCCCTCAGTGTGGCCCTAATACTTCGTCGTACGATGGGACCAGGTTAATCTGAAGGGCAGAGTAGTTCATGGATCATGTTTAACCAAACAAGTCGAAACAGGTTTCTGACATATTTCATTGCAGTGATTTCTCAGGTAAAACGAGCTAATAATTCTTGTCCGTGTTTTCCTTCGTTTCTGTCCATGTAGTTTGGCCGTGAGAAAGATTTTTGAGTCAGAGAATAGAAGTGAGGGAAAGGAGATGATAGACAGATTTTAGGAGAGGACAGGACGAAACTTTAGGCGCCAGAGGTGACAGCCGAGAGTGTGTGTTAAGAGCAGAGGAAGAAAAGGCAGCAGGTCAAAGACCACCGCTCTGATGTCCAGAGGGGGATCTTCTTACATCACTGAGGGCTGAGTAAAGGAGCCCACCACGCATGGTTACTTCAGCAAACACAGAGACATCCACAGGCCTGAACGCTCACACACACACACACATACACACACACACACACACACACACACACACACACACACGCACACAGAGTGAAGGAAGTGCAGTTTGTCTCCTTGGTCTCTTGTTTCAGGGAGGTCAACTGTGTGACAGTCGGAGGTGACACCTCTCCAGCAGGAGAATTCACATCGGGTCATGACAAATTACACAGCTCCCGTTTCACCTGTCTCTCACCACCATCACTTCACAGGGTGGTTGTGTGGTTTGGTGACGTCTTGCCCTAATTTCATTCTTTTTGTACCTCATAAAAAGGTCAAATGTATCATCTCAGTGAGGGATGCACCGGTTGCAAAATGATGGACCGTTAGACGATACCGATATTTTGTTGTTGTTTATTTTGTTATTATTTATTCCCCCTTTTGGTGCCAGGGAAACAAAGACATCTTCATTATGTAAAAAAATAACTGAACTGACTTCACTCTTAAAGTAATTCGGCCCTTCACTCACATCTTGAATGAGCACAAATTAAATCGAACAATTTTATGAAACAATCTTTAAAATTACGATGGAGTATTAGGGCCACATTTTGAGAATAAAGTCATAATATTACGAAATGTTTTCACGTAAACTTCTGACTTTATTCTCAGAATATTACGACTTTTTTCTCGTAAACGTCTGACTTTATCTTCGTAATATTACGACTTTCTTTCTCGTAAACTTCTGACGTTATTCTCATAATATTACGACTTTCTTTCTCTTAAACTTTTGACTTTATTCTCATAAAATTATAACTTTTTTCTCGTAAACGTCTGACTTTATCTTCGTAATATTATGACTTTCTTTCTCGTAAACTTCTGACTTTATTCTCATAATATTCTGACTTTTTTTCTCGTAAACTTCTGACTTTATTCTCATAAAATTATAACTTTATTCTCATAATATTACGTCTTTTTATCTCTGACTTTACATGAAAAATAAGTGCTTCAAAAGTCCTTTTAGCCTGCATTCAACTTCCTACTCAATGAGAGGAATTTATTACCTACCCCAACAAAAACATTTTGTGAAACATAAATTAAATGTAATTAAATCAGCACAAAATGAATGCAGCACATAAACACCGGCCACTGCCAGCGGCGAATGTCTTCTTATTCGCCAATAGGCCGATTGTAGCCAACGAGGCGAAAATCCAATAAATTGGTGCATCCCTAACCTCAGTAGTGTACGACTACAGTATTTTTACTGCAGCTACTGGGTATTGTTGGCAATACTGCAGTAGCAGTAAAAAGAATAAATTTCTTACATTTATGTCTATTAAATGTGCAAAACATTTCAAAACTAAGGATAATCTTCTCTTCATCACATGGAAGCTCGGGGGTGCAACGGTTCAACGAGCTCTCGGTTTGGTTTGTATCGCGGTTTTTGGGTCATGGTTCCGGTTTGGTTTGTTTTGCACGTCAGGGAGAAGGAAAACAATAACCATTTCCAATGTGTTTGAATTCAAAAATAAATAAATAGAATAAATAGATTGATTGATTGATTGATAGTAATGAATGATATTTCTATATTATATGAAGCCCAGTTTGTACGTCATTGAACGGTTCGGTTTATTTTGCGTTTTTTGGGTCACAGCTTCGGTTCGGTTCGTTTTATTTTGCACATTAGGGAGAAGAAAAACAATAACCATTTCCAATGTGTTTGAACTCCAAAATATATAATTAGATTGACTGATAATGATTGATATTTTTATATTATGGTAATGAATGTTCTCTATTTTATGATGGCATTACACTGATTTTGAACGTATACGTATGTTCCGATAGTTTGCCTCTTCTACGTCTCTGGCAATTCATCAAATAATTAGCAGACCTTTTTCTTTAATAGTGGTGCAACAGTTCAGTTTGTACGTCATTGAACGGTTCAATTTTGCATCCCTAAAGCCCTCTTAGTAAAACGTTCAAAGCTGATACCAGATGTTGACTTTCAGTAACAACCACAATGTAATAATACATTATTACAATATATTATTACTGCATTGATCTCAAATAACGTAGCAATATGTGATGCAACAATTCCTACACTTACATTTCATAAACTCTAAGACATTGAGTGATACAGTAGAGGAAACTTCTCAAATCAATATTTAACTTTGTGCTTTACAAGATAAATGGTCTCAGGAACCAAAATGTAATTTTTCAAAAGACTTTCTGAGTCAAACATTGTTTTCTTAGAATAGATTGAGTGTTAGAAATGGACAAAAACTTTGTGGACCACTCGTTCCCTGTTGCATTCATCGCATTAGATCTGACTAGGAGAGGTGAGCAGAGGACATGATGAATCACTGAATGATGCACTACTTTCTCTTGCACGCAACACGCCTGCACATGTGCTGGCTTGAGTGAGTGTGAGATAATGTCTTTGTGTGTGCAAGTTTATGTGTGTGCACAACAGTTACTCGGTAAGGCAGAGAGAAAGAAAACGAAGAAACACTCACTCACTGCATGCAAAAGCCAAGAAAGTGTGTGTACTCACGGTCCATGTGGCGGACTTGGCGGTGCTGGACTGCTGGAAGGACACCTGGAAGGAGTGCAGTCCGGGGTAGTCGGTATTGGAGGGGATGGCCGGGGCAGGCGACAGGCCCTCGAAGGTGGAGTTGGGCTGGGAGTAGGGCGAGGGGGTGGGCACGGCCGACGAGGAGGCGTTCTCGGAGCTGTAGGGGCTGGCGGACGTCGCGCGGCTCCCCAGGCTCTCCATGCTGCTGCTCAGCAAGTTGTATTGGGACTGGGGAGGAAAAAGAAGAGGGAAGAGAGTGAGGGAGGTAGGAGGCGGAGGAGGGAGGGCACAGGTAGAGGTGCGGGAGAGACGACGGGGGCTCGGAGGTTTAAAAGGGAGGTCGGATTACAGGGTAGTTACGGGTAGTGTGACGCTGCATGTGTGTGTGGGACGGGTGCATGTGTAGCTGTCTAGGCAGGTGATCAACGCTGAGCACTTTTTGTGTGAATGAAAAAGATTTTTTGGTGATAAAATCAGTGCAGAGACGCAAATGTATGTGTTTGTATGTGTGAGTGGCGGTTGCAGTGAGGTCCTCACAGTATAACCTCCTTCAGGCTATATGAGTTGTAAAGCGAAGGCATAATCTGCCTAATTGCCTGCCGTTCCCCTCTCGTCCTCTCTGCTGTGTTTGAGAAGAGGGACGTGTGTGTGTGGTGTCAAAAATAACGCACTCTGCGAGGCCCATATAGAGTTGGACACAAACTTAGAAGCTGCTGTAGAGGGAGAACTGCTTTAAGCTGCTTTAGTTATTGTTTTTTGCATCATAATGGGACACTACTACTACAGAAAATTCAGAAAGCACAAACGACCAACTACAGGACCGTGAGTCCTCCTGCCAACCGTCGTACCAACATCACATAATTACTTTCTTAGAACAACCATTATTCAATCAATTTAACATCAGTTGATTCACATTCATCAAGACAAACCTACCTAAACGTAACAATATGAAAACACAAGCAATCTAAATCATCGATATATCCAGATGTGTCCCTGCTCCCTGTACTGAACAGATGTGTGTCAAATAACTGACACTGATGGCAGGATCACACTGAAATAAGAAGAAGAAGAAGAAGAAGAAAAAAAAATGTTTTTTTACCTTCTTCTTTACGTAGTACATCCTCTAAGGCTTTAGGCTCATATGTCAACTCTTCAGTCAGAGACGTCCAAACACAGCAAAGCAAAGAGAGAGAGAGAGAGAGAGAGAGAGAGAACGGGACCATAGCCTTAACCAGAGAGTTCAAGTGAGGTGTGCATCAGTGGACACATCAGTAGCCAGGACAGGACAGGACAGGGAGAAAGGTGAGGACTGGTGTGGCGAGAGAGAGAGAGAGATACGATAGACTGAGACGAGGGAGAGAAGAAGTAGAGAGGGGGAAAGAGACGGATGGGAACCCAAAAAATGGTACAACGTTCTAATTATGGCAAGCCCGGACATAGACGGCAATGCCGGGGCGCATGTAGACACACGCTCCAAAACACCTTGTGAAGGCCTGCACTAAGTAAACACTGTCTGGTCTGACGGAGGGTGGGAGAGAGAGAGAGAGAGAGAGAGAGAGAGAGAGAGAGAGAGAGACGAGAGAGAGACGAGAGAGAGAAGGAAAACACATGAAAGAACAAGAGTTCAAGGGTCAAACCCTTGATAAGAATAACTGTTTTTTTGTTTACTTTTTAATTTTTATCTATCATTGTTGTAGGTCTATGGTACGACGGTATGATGGAGTATTAGGGCCACATTGAAGAAAAGAAATAAATCATAATACTACGAGAATAAAGTCATCGGTTTACGAGAAAAAGGTCGTAGTATTATGAGAATGAAGTCATAATATTATAAAGTAGTAATTTTACGTGTTATTTTCTTTTTTCTTGTAAAGTTATAATTTTATTCTCTTGAAATTACGACTTTTTTTTCTCGTAAAGTTATGTCTTTATTCTCGTAATATTACGACTTTTTTTTCTCGTAAAGTTATATCTTTATTCTCGTAATATTACGACTTTTTTTTCTCGTAAAGTTATATCTTTATTCTCGTAATATTAAGACTTTTTTTCTTGTAAAGTTATGACTTTATTCTCGTAATATTACAACCTTTTTTCTCGTAAACCGTCTGACCTCCGTTGCTCCTAAAGAAATGTTATTATGCTATTGATGGCCTCTGAGCAAGGCGAACGTAACGGCGTTACCACGGGTTTTACACTCTGCGGCTCACGTTACCGCAGTCTTGGAAAGGGAGGAGTGAGAGTTAGTCAGTTGGTTGTAATCTGCAAAGACGCCACCAGATGCCGCCAAATCCTACACGCTCTACCTTTAAACAAACACTTATTTTATGCACGTGTCTAATAATTATTTAGCGACCATGCCTGAACCTGAGCGTTCACAATAACTTAATAAGTGAAGGTTGATCACCGTCATGTCACTTCAGTCCCCCCAGTCCAACACAGTGACCGGATATTGCCGATCCAGACATTTGACTGAATCGCATACGGCTATGTGTTGTCTGTCACCAGCATCATTTAGCCATTTACCACACTGACAATGGATATTTATGTATCTTATGTGCCTGTAATGTCAGTGTGAAAGCCTCAGTTAACCCGCTACACAACAGCTTTTGGACATTTTCCTGTTTCTTTCAAAATGTGACGAGTTTCTTTCCCCCAAAAGGGAGCACAGCCTCGGCGATGACACCATGCTGGTGTGGTCTATAGCTTGGAACCATAAAGCCCCTCTATTAGATCTTTTTAGGACACGGCAGGGGAACAAATCGGAGATCGGTGTTGTTGGATTTATTGTTGGTGCAACCGCTTACACAGCAACTCTTCAGCATGGTGCTATTACTATTACCGGTTTGTTTAATGTAGACATTTGGAGACATGTTTCAACATCCTCTGTTTACTCTGTTACCGTCTACGAGGGACGCTATGATGGGAGTGGTGATGAGAGCCTATACTCTGGATGACGTATTGCCGGTCTGACGTATGGATGTTTAATGGTCCAAACTAAAGAGTTTTTTTACTACATTTTGGTCAGAATCCACATCTAAAATCCAACCAAGCAGATGCAATAACTATAGTGAATATTATTCAACAAATAAACAATTCTTTTTTTGGGGGGGGGTTTAGATATTAACATTAGATTAAAAAAGAGGACTAATAACATTTTAAAATGCTCAAACTTAAAGTAAAATTAATCATTTAAAAAAATAATTAAAAAAAATAATAAATCTCAATACCTCATTGACCTGTCAGTACAATCTCTCACAAATAATTTGATATTTCTTTAATTCTCTTTGCACCTGGAGAACACTACAACAGATAACATGAGTAGCCAGCTGAAACCATGAAAGCCGTGCGATCTTTCACCCGATCACCTCCATTGCACTCCTCATGTTCATTCAGACCGGGGACTTGTTCACCTATACCATACTCTAAGTTATTGATCCCCCAACCTGAAGCAATACTAAACAGCATCACTTCACCTCAGCGTTGCTTCAGGCCTTTAACATCAGACCCTGATGACTCAAACAGACACAAAGACTGGCACAGAGTTACACAAGGATATGTAAACTAAACTTCATGCAACGGTTCATCAGATGAAAGCAGAGGGACGGGTCAACGTCCGGCGCTTAATGCAAACTGTTAAGGTTAAATGAGGATGCAGCCTTGCGTGGGTGTTTTGATCTATATATTGAGTCCAACTCAGGTACATAACATGCAGCACAACACATCATATAGGAGACATCTGGGGTCAGGACAACTAGTGCCTGTTTTGATTGGATTAATATGAACTTTTACTGGTTTTCTAATGTGATACATGAGTCATACATGAGGTTTTCTTTTAGTGGCAGTATATTTTTGGCATCATTGGGCAAATAACAACCTTTCAGCATATTGTAATTCAAGTGTTCTGAGAGAAAACTAGACTTCTGCACCTCCTCATGGCTCTGTTTTCAGGCTTTAAAAAATCTAGCCTGTGACGGGAGACTTTGACCAATCACAGGTCATTACATTGAGAGAGAGCGTTCCTATTGGCTGTGCTCCAGCTGGTGGGCGGTGCTTGGTGTTTCCTCAACTGATCTCAACATGGCTGCCGGGTCACAAACTTTTTCATTTTGCAGCTAAACCGTGCACTACAAGATGTTTCTGAAAACATCTGACGAGAGAAATAGGCATTAACGTAACAGAATACTGATTCATATTTGATCAGCGCTGCCTAGTTTGACCGTTTGAGTGAGTGACAGCTGCTCAGAGACGGCAGGCTCCAGATCAGCTCTGATTGGTTTGTAAAATCCATGAATGTATAAAGAGAACTGTCTATAGCGTTGGAGGCGGGGCCCCGTTCATTTCTATGAGAGTGTCTCAGTGGCATGAAGCCAAAATGACTCGACTTCCGTCTGGAAAAGTACCCGGGTCTTCCGGCGATCTTCCGCATCCATTGGGCAGTAGCGTCCACTCGGTCACATGACTCGGTCACGGGGTCCCAACGTCACGCCGTCGTCACGATCTGGGTCTCATTCACATGAACGGAGGAAGGGAAATAACTCTGGATTCAGCTATTAGTGCGTTTTACAACTTTTAGGACCTAATGATTTAATCCTCCTGTTGTCTTCGGGTCAAATTTGACCCGTTTTCAAACTTCATTATATCATAAATATGGATGTCTTTCACCTAATTTCCTCAAAATTAAATGGATGTTTCCCTTATATGGTCTTTGCAAAAAACACACTTTCACACTTTCATTAAACATTTTTTTTATATTATAATATTTGTAATATTCTGACTAAACTTTGACATATACCGGTCTGTGATAATCCACCAACATCATTCTTCCAATTTTGAGTATAGTCCAAATAATTCATAATTTCTGCATTTTTTTTCCAAAAAAATGAGGTTTAATTTCATATAAATTAGGTTTATTGACCATGAATTCCAAAAAAAGTGTAAAACTTGTGGTAATGAGTTGGAATGAAGTTGGCCAAAAAGGTGTAATACAGAATTGGGTGATAGTTTATACTGTATGCTTTATAAACAGTCAAACCAGACCGGATCAATTTTGACCCGGGAAGACAAAAGTTGCATGGTCGATGGGAAGACAACAGGAGGGCTAAATAAGGACTATTAGAGTGGTCGTACCGGGGAGTTGATCCACCTAAAAAAAAGTTACAGACGTTTCTTTCCCAATGTAAGTCTATGGGAAAAAGTATTTTTGTGCCCAATGGCATCACGTGACGGACACAGAAGTTGTAGTACCGCCGTTTGACCACTACGAAAATTGGGGGCTTGGTAAAATCCTGCAGATGCCATTAGAAGGCATATGATTTTTTTCAGATTACCTGTCTCATGCATGACTGTCAGGATATAGTGACTTTTTTTTAATCATATTTGCTCCATTTCTACCCACTGCTGCTTTAACCGTCTAATTAAATGCTAATGAAATAATTGTTAGCAGCAGTCTTGTGTCTCATAGTGGGAAATAGGGCCGCTATAGAATTTGCTGTTAAACCTCATGAAAAATATGAAAATGAGTATGTAGGCTGATGTTTGCGTTCTGGTGAAAGGTGTATAAAAGAGTCATTCTGTCCTCCCTTTACTACCTTTGAAATCTTCCTCTATATAAGTATTGTCAAAGGGGCTTTACAGGCACAAGGTGAGCCCAGGTGTGTGCGTCAACAACAAAAAAAACACTTACACATGCAAACGCGCACACACTCTGTCACACAAACCCACGCACTCACAGGTGTGCTTGGTCTTAATACCTGAACTCGATCCGCAACAAGTTGAAACAGAGCTAAAAACCTCCGCCGCCACTGTGTGAGCAAAGTGTGTGTTCACTGTGTGAGCGTCTGATGTCCCCTATGGGCAGCCGTCCTGGTAGCTGCCACTCAACGCTGATCTTTAAAGACTAAAAACATTTAGAAACGTAGATAAGCCGGCCACAACAACCCTCACTTGTCAAGATGAGTGAAACATTACGAGCTGCTGAGAACGAGGAGAGTCTCACCCGTTAAAGACTTAAACAGTTAACAACACTGACTCACATGTTGTGAGACATTATGGCCCTGCTGACATCAGGAAACAACATGACCAAGAATGAAAACGTATTCTACAGGAATGAATGACACGGCATCATATGAAAACTGACGCCAGCTATGTTGACTAGAGGTGAGGAGGTAAAGTAGGTCGCCCCCTGTTGGGAATACAAGAGACCTGCAGTTCATTCATTCTCAAGATGGTCCACATTCAACCTATAGAAACATATAATGTACTGGTAATCAAAGGATACATATATATATCATACTATAATAAGCACACAAGTAGCCATGGCCATTTATACATGCATGAAAAATATACAAGATGACTTGATTTTCAAACATCAGCCTGATGAGTTTAAACAGATTCACTCTTTCATCTGTTTGATTGCTCAACAATTTGGAAACTATGACTCTGAACTTAAGCAATACTACAACTTCTACACTCCACAACAACCTCCAACACAATCATTTAATACGCTTCATCGGCATGAATGTAGAAGGACAATGTTGCCAAAGCGTCAAGTAATAATGAGATTATAACAGTAGAGCATGAGACAGGTAATCTGAAAAAATAATCATGTTCCTCTGTGTCCAACCGATGCTCCTAACGGCATCTGCAAGATTTCACAGACCGGAGGAAAACAACCAATCAGAGCTGATCTGGTGTCTGCCGTCTCTGAGCAGCTGTCAATCACTCGCCAACTCTGATCAAACAGTC
The DNA here is from genome assembly GCF_043250625.1 of Sebastes fasciatus. Taxonomy (NCBI): domain Eukaryota; kingdom Metazoa; phylum Chordata; class Actinopteri; order Perciformes; family Sebastidae; genus Sebastes; species Sebastes fasciatus. The sequence continues at coordinate 33,948,092 of NC_133802.1, read as the reverse complement.
AAACTAGGCAGCGCAGATCAAATATGAATCAATATTCTGTTACTGTAATGTCTATTTCTCTCCTCAAATAATTTCAGAAACATCTTGTAGTGTACCGTTTATCCTTTAAGAAAAAAGGAGACAGCATGAATTTTCGTCAACCTCAGAAATTGAACAGACTTGACCTTCCAGGAGGTGGCGCTGTGCTGCAATTGCTTCATATCAGTCACTAAAGTAGCTCAAAGACTAAACATTAAACATTATGGCCGTTCCCACAGAGCTCTCCAACCATGTATTTTGTATGTATACAGCTACAAACTACTGAGACATTATAGCTGGCATCTAAAACCACTGTAAAACTAAAACTAAACCTTTCTGAAAATCTGAAAACAAAACTAAAACTAGCAGACGCACTCAGAAAACTAAAAGCTTAAGAGCAAGGAATTATTAAAAATTATCAAATAAAAAAATAATTAAAATCATTACAGAGTTATAATAACAAAGCATATATAGCAACCATGTTATAATAGTAAAATATAATCACTTACAAATCAAATAATCTACATCAGTCAAGTTTTAATAAACCAGATAAATTAAAGGTCGACTAACCTGAAAAATCAAGCAATAAAAAAAGAAGTCAACACAGAGTTGGAATCCGTCTCCACTACCACACGCATCATTTCCTATACATCAAATAACTACTATTACAGTGGTCCACTCACCACACCACACAGCTTAAAGCTCCGGACAGATACGATTTGTTGATGTCCCTACGATGTCGCTGGGACATGATGGAGGATGCAGGGGGAAGTCCTGCCTCTCCTCTCCTCCACTTGTTACCCTGGGCCTTCTCAACTTGCCTTGCATAGGTGCCCTAACAACAAACCCTCTCTCTCCGCCCCCTTATTTCATAGTCATGGATATTCATTAACCCGGCCAGGCAGGCCCAGGCTTGCCCACTCAAAGATTAGATCCAACCAATATCCCAGATCAGAAGGAAGGAAGGAAGCATCGGCGTGTTTGGGAGTGACTTCTGATTTTGAGACGGATGGAGTGAACGAATGTACAAGATGAGCCCTGCATATCAGTGTCAAAAACTTGACCATCAATTTCTTCATAAAAAGCTTTCATACTTTCTGTGGATATGAAGTTTCCATCCAGGAACAAAAATATGCAGGTGCACACACCTGAAAACATCTGTTCATGTTCAACATATCCTCTATTTTTCTCCATCCTGGCTTTGAGCTGGGCGATAATTCAATATGATGATTTATCGTCTTTCAATGGAATCGATTAAATCATATATTGAGATATCGTGATACATAATTAAATTGATAATAACAAGCACATACTAACTCACATTTCTCAGAAGATTCGATGTGAAAGGTTTTGAGGAAATATATCATTTAAAGATTGGAAGGTTTACATCACACTTTACTTTACAACTCAGTTCAATAACGATTAAAAAAATGTGTATATGTATGGAAACATCTATTTTTTACTTCATAATTTCACTTGAAACTGTTCATGTTCATTTTGCATTAAAGTTCTTAATTAAATAAGAAAATACTCAGTGTTTAATTCACACAGGAGTATACAAAAAAAGGCTTTACCATGTGGTTATTACATATAGACTATTTATTATATATTATTTATCAGGGCTGTCAAAGTTAACGCGATAATAACACGTTAATGCAAATTCGTTTTAACGCCACTAATTTCTTTAATGCATTCATGCAAGAGGTTGTAGCGGGCTCAGTTTTAAAGCTAGAGTGAAGATACTGGTATCATATGAAACTACAAACCTGATGAATCCATCGATACCAACCATGTCATACTAGCTCATCATGAAGGAGGTTAAATAGCGCTCCAAACTTACGCTAACTTACGACTGCAGTTTGCCATGTTATGATTGGAGCATATTGTTTTATGCTAAATGCAGTACCTGTGAGGGTTTCTGGATCAATATCTGTCATTGTTTTGTGTTGTTAATTGATTTACAATAATAAATATATACATACATTTTGCATAAAGCAGCATATTTGTCCACTCCCATGTTGATAAGAGGATTAAATACTTTAAGGTTCATTTAGAACAGATAAAGAAATGTGTGATTCATTTGCTATGAAGATATGAAATGACCTGTATTGGGATAGAAGATTTTATCCGTATCACCCTCTCCTCTCCTGGCTCACGTTTACGTGGGTTATATATATATTATATACGGATTACAGTGCGTTAGTTTTTGTTGGTATAAGTATCGACAGTGATTGAGAACAGGCTGGCACACCCCAGCATACAGATGGCTCTACAGCGGAGCAGCAAGGGGTCCTGGCTAGGGGTTTAATTAGTCCTCCCCCAACACACACACACACACACACACACACACACACACACACACACACACACACACACACACACACACACACACACACGCAAACACACACACACACACACGCAAACACACACACACACACACACACACACACACACACACACACACACACACTCACACCACAGTCCCTACAGACCGCTCAGCAGGGAGATAGAGAGAGAGGGAAAAGGCTGCAGAGAAGAGGGAAACTACATCGGAGGGAATCTCCTCAGCACTGGAGGGAAAAAGTGACGACAAACAAAAAGAAAAGATCTTTGGATGTGTGTGTGTGTGTGTGTGTGTGTGTGTGCGCGTGTTCATTAAAGCCTCTTTCACACAGAGATTCTCTGATACTCTGCCCCCCCCTTTCTGTCTCCGTACCTTTCATTCAGAACAACTGCAAGGTGAAATAACAGCGTAACGATCCCACCTTGACCAGGCTGCGTGAAAGGGGGCTAAAGAAACCATCAGATCTGACACAGAGGAGGGAAACACACTGCAGGTAACAGAGATAAGCTGCTAAAGGTTGACCACAAAGACACAAACTGAACTGCCACGAGCTGCAAAACGTACTCATCCCAACTCATCACATGCCGCCGCTTTGTCGCGCCCATCGGCGTCTCTTTAGGTTTAGGCAACAAAAACCACGTAGTTTTAGGGGGAAAAAAATCATGTTTGAGCTTAAAACAGGCCTGGAACCGGCCCTGCTGATGGTTCTGTTTGGCCCGGGAGGTCTCAGACAAACCACACACTTTTTATAATGCTGCATGCAACGAAAGAAGGAAGTGTTAATGTTAAGTTAAAGGGACTGAATGTAACTTTTTACACATATAAATCGTTTTTTTTATTGCCAGTGTGTGAAGAGGTTGTAACCTAACCGAAGAAATGAGATCTTCCACGACTTTCTGAGTTTTCCTCTTTCAGCCTGTAGACTGATTTTAATGTGACGAACCCGGGCCCCTTTATACCGGGAAATCCAACGGATGTGACGTCATGCATGCTCTCGAGTGCCTTTATTTTCGTGCTTACAGGGCTAGCAGTGTGCAATCATAGCTAACGTTTGATTAGAAATGGAGTCTGCTAACGCCAACAAATGACCAGCCCCGCACCACAATTCAGACTCCCAACACAAACTCCACGGAAGCAGAAAAAAACAACGTTATATCTAGTGAAGGCCGTGTTGCAACACAGGAATGTGACCCACGTCAGGAGTAAAACTAGGATCAACATCGGCCGGGCCTTCGGTTCATGGTAGGACCTTCGTTTGGTAAAATAACATTACTGCCAAGCATGTGAAATATACCTTCGTTTACGAGCACAAACGCCCGCAACAGGCCGCTGACTGTCGTTGACTTAATGGCCACAGGTGTCACTGTTAACAAGCAATTTCTGATTCTTACATAGAGTCCCTTTAAATATTACGTTTTATTAACGGAAACATTACTACCCACAACAGTCAGACCTGTACGGTTCAAAGACATATAATGTAATTTTCTTAATAATCTGCTGTTTGGAGTGATGATCAGTATAATAAATGCTGAAAAATAAGTGCACAGTATGTTTTCTATCATTTAATCTAGTGATAAAATAGAGGTTACGTTTGATAGAATCTGTTTGGGCCCACAGCAACAATCTGGGTTCCTCATGAGGCCCCCCAGGAAAATAATTGCCCACCCCTCCTGGCTTAAAAGTTTGTAAAGTGAAAGTGAAATTGAACTTAACGGGACACAAACAAACAGCTGATTGTAATGTGAAAGGAACAGCGACCTCCTGGATGAAAGCCCTGTGTTTGTTGGACCCCTCCACCTCCCCTCATGTTGCGTCTTTTTGTTCTTTAGACTACGTCACCACAGTCACTCCCAGTTCTCTGAGTCTTTACTGTTGCTGCAGATGGGTTTATATTGTAGTAAATGGAACGCCCGGTGCGTCTCATACCAGCGCCGAAGGGTTCCTCGTGCTGCGGTATCTATAACACCGACGGCCGTGACAAAGCGTCAGCATTTTGACGCCCTGAGAATGAGAACAGGCTGCAACTGCAGTGGGAGCTTGTGTTCTTACCATCACGTTGTCGTTCATGTCCCTCATTTGGTAGACGTCCATGGAGACCTCTGCGGCGCTGCGGTGGCTCCCCGGGGTGCTGGTAGAAGGCACCGGGCGCTCACCCGGCTGGCTGCCTGGGGGGAGCTCAAAGTAGGTGCTGTCTGGCTCCCTGTGAACACATGACACCCACCACGGACATACGAGTTGATAAAGAAATTAGCAATTAATCACGATTAGTCATTGACAATCATGCGATTAATTGCGATTATATATTTTAATTGATTGACAGCCCTACTTAATATAAAAGCAGATTTTTACCCAACATTAGACATCCTATTGGACACCCCAAAATATTGTTAAAGATTAAAACTACTGTGATGTTTGTAGACTTTTACTCTAAAATGTTATCCTCGTAAAATGCAGTGATAAAAACCCCAGAAGGTTCAGTGCAACGATAAGAAAGAATTGGAAAGAATTTAAATATTCATTACAGTTTCTCATGTGCAGAGGAAAGAAAGAGAAAATACAGATATTTGTTTGCCTTTGAGTGTTTTTGATTCTGTCTGCACAACAAATTTCAGCCTAAAAAAGGACATTGCTGGAATAATCGTATCATAATTTACTCATGAAATAATCTAGTAGGTGATGACATTAATCATTTTGTGATTATTGTCTGATGCATTTCACATTTTTAATAAAACCATTATGTAATTTGGAAAATCTGTTGATTGGACAGAAAGTAAAGCTCGTCAGCAGGTGTTGTTGACACTCACAGGGAGCTCCACAGGTGCTCGAAGGTGCCTCCTTCTTCAGTAACGGTGGACTGGGACATCTTAGAGGACGGGTAGTCTGGTGAGGGACAGATCACTCTGAGGAGCACAAACACACAAATCACACACTGTTAAGAACTGGCAGCAGGGTTGCCTTTATGTTACTGTAAAATTAACATTATTATACTGTCGCTGAAATTTACAGCTTTGTACTGTTAATGAAAAATACAGTTTGAACTTTTTTAATTTCACAGTATTTTACAGTTAATTTACTGTTTAAAGATACATTATATTGCTGTTTTCCACCTTTCTTTTACATTATCTTACTGATTTGTTTTAATGCACTATTTAGGTTTTTACATTCATTTTAATAAACATTATTTTTTGCCTAGATGAATAGACTTAGCAGGTTACAAACATAGGAATAGTCATACTAAATACAATTAAAGGCACTTGTTAGGAAAAAGGCTATAATAGACTTGTTGACGCTTTTCCCATAATGTGTGTCTCTAGCTGGCTACAAGCACAGAATGCAAACCAGAACAACATGTGAGTGAAGAACAATAAAGCTAATTCACTGATTTTACAATCATGTACAATGTACAAGCCTCACATGAGCAGATCAGGTCCCAGAATTCAACAAATACTGCATGAAACTGTTACTGATGATACTTTAGACAGCTGATCAGCAGTAAAGTGATGTTTTTTAAGAATGCATTATAGTTCAGTTAAATTTAATTTAACAGGTTTTCTTTTGTAGTAACAGTAAAGCACTGTTTTTAGCAATAACAGGTTAATACTGTTGAAATCCTGCTGTCAATTAACAGCAATTGTTTACAGTGTATTATTGATTAATGATAAAAGAACGGCCATTTTTATTAGTGTTCAAAAAAGGAGAGGAAGCAATTCAAAACACACACACACACACACACACACATGCATCCATCCAGGTGTGAGCACACCAATGTAGTCCCAGTGAGGTGGCGCAAGGTCTCCTGGGAGTCCAGAGCGTGCTCAGACCTGCCTGCCTCATCACCTCCTCTCTGTCTCTAGATAACACCGCCTGCACTGCTGCAACCTCAACATGTGTTCAGACTCTACGGAGCTGCAGCTGATCGCATCAAGTAGAGGAGTTTTATTATAATCCTCGAAACCAGGAAGGTTTACGCACAAACGACAGATAACATTGCATCTTATAACTTGCAGCTTGATAAAAGATCTTGAAAGTTTAAGAAATGTACCTTTAAAGTGGGACATCCGAGCCTCTTTGCGATGATTTGGGTCCAAATACTTTTTCAAATAAATCCGCGTTTGGCACAAATAGAGACTCAGATAGACACCACGTCTATACTGTGTAAAGCTGATAAAGTGATGTCTCCATCTAGTCTCCAGTTTGATATGTCGATCAACATAAAAAAAATCCTGTCGGGCCTATTTGTTCTACCAAAGTTTACTATCACAGTTGCACCACAGCAGCGTCATCTCCTTAGTAACCCTCTGAAGGACTGCACAGGAAAAAAAAAAAAGGGAAAAAAAGAAAAGAAGTGTGGCAAAGGTGCTTTAAAGACGCACGATGCAACTAATCATAAATGCAAACCCATAATTCCTCTGGAAGCAATGACTGTAATGTGTCTGCAGGTTTCTGTATGTGGGATCTGTTACTGTCAGTTTAACCCATTTGTGCCCAAAGATTATATTTAGTATGATGAGGAAAAAACAGCCACAACATTTGTTCTGATTGGTCAAAAGTCTTGACATTTACATACTTTTAGATCACGTGAAAAACCACACTTTTATTAATAGCCAAATCAGGATGTTTGAGGAAAAACATTTTGTTTTATTAAATGTTAAATTATATAAGTGTGCATATTTTTGATATTCAGCTTGTTATGAGTTCATAGATTCCAAATACTTGATTGTGCTCCTTGTAGTTTCTGCAGATATTTTCTCGTTATACTATATTTTTTACTATATTTTTCTACTCTATTGCAATAACAGTAGTCCTAATGTGCCCAAATACTAATTATAATGTGATAAGAAACCTCACTTTTCAGTCACATCAATTTCGAAATTTCTGCACATTTGTGCTAACAGGTATAAGCCCAGAGAACACTTCCAATAAAGGAAATTAAAAAACATTCAGTTGCGGGTCAGAAATGGGTTAAATAATAATTCCATTTGTACAGTAACTTTATCTCTGTTCACTTTTGGTCTGCAGATCTATACTGAATCGATTGAAGATATGCAGCTCAGTAAACATCTAGAGTGATGTCATGGTTTTTGGACAAAGGTTGTTTTGTTTTTCAAGCTTATCTTGTGGATATTACAACACAATCAGGCTCGGCTAGTAAAGTTTTGATTCGTGCCACATAATCCAAATTAAAAAAATACATCATGATAAAGAGGCCTGGAACATGCGCGTAATTCGGGACTGCGCAGCAGCAGCAGCTGTGTGCAGCAGCAGCAGCAGCAGCTGTGTGCAGCAGTAGCAGCATCTGCATCTGCAGCAGCATCAGCATCAGCAGCAGCAACAGCATCTGCAGCAGCATCAGCAGCAGCAACAGCATCAGCAGCAGCTGCAGCATCTGCAGCAGCTGTGTGCAGCAGCAGCATCAGCAGTAACATCAGCAGCAGCTGTGCAGCAGCACCATTGTGTGTCTGCAGCAGCAAGCAGCAGCAGTAACAGCAGCAGCATCATCTGTGTGTCTGCAGGTTCCCGCTGTTCCCGAGGCTGCTGCCGCCGCAGGAACCAGCACCGGTTCCCAGCTCGTCCCTCTGAGCCTCGTCAGATCTCAGACCAGCTCAGGGGATCTGACGAAGCGTCACTGAGACAACAGACAACAGGCTGCTCTCAGCTCTGCTCTTAATTAGGATTCCACCTGGACGACGATTCACTTAATCTGCACCTCTCAGACCAGAAATAACTACAGCTAATAGGAGAGATAGATATAGATAGATAAATAGATAATATAGATAGATAGATAGATAGATAGATAGATAGATAGATAAATAAATATAGATAGATAGATAGATAGATAGATAGATAGATAGATAGATAGATAGATAGATGGATAGATAGATGGATAGATATAGATAGATAGATAGATATAGATAGATAGATAAATATAGATAGATGGATATATAGATGGATAGATATAGATAGATAGATAGATATAGATAGATAGATAGATAGATAGATAGATATAGATAGATAGATAGATAGATAGATAGATAGATAGATATAGATAGATAAATAGATAGATAGATAGATGGATAGATAGATAGATAGATGGATAGATATAGATAGATAGATAAATATAGATAGATGGATATATAGATGGATAGATATAGATAGATAGATAGATAGATAGATAGATAGATAGATAGATAGATAGATAGATAGATAGATGGATAGATATAGATAAATAGATAAATATAGATAGATGGATATATCCCAAAGGGGAAATTGAGGTGTCACAGCAGTAATTCACATAGATCACAAAAAACGAGAATCACTCACAAAAAAGATATGAGTTAGGTACGAAAAACACCGTAGGCTTATTAACAAATCTCTATATTATAAATGTACATAACAACTAGGGGGTGAATTAGCCTAAAGTGGGACATTTGTATTTCAGATTTCTGGAATATATATTGTGATATGAAGCCAATATACATTAAATCCAAAATCCCCAGGATGTGTCCTAATCAAACCAAAAAAAGAAAAGAAAAAGAAAATGCAGATATCACACTCATAAAAGGAATACTATAGACAAATCAGTGCTATAATTCCATGTTTTCTATCACAAATGTTGATTTTCTAATGTGGGACAGTCATTTCAGTCTGTTAAAAGGCCTAAAAATCACTTTAATTAATGCAGGAAACACTCGAGGCTAAATATGCAATGATCCTGTTCGGTCATTTTACCACTTACAGTGTTATTGTTGTTATCAAACCGAGGCTTATAGGTGTGGATGTTACATGCAGAATCGAACAATATCAAACAAACAATAAGACTATAAATAAATAAAGAATAATGAATAAAGAGTATAATAGTTTTGAAGCATTTAGGCATATTAGAAAGACATTAAATATCAATATTTTTTTATATTTTGTATTGACTTTTATTTGTTGGAGGAAGACCCACTGGAGCGTATAGGTGTCCCACATTATGTCAACTCACCCTACTTTACACTATAGATAGAAGAAATAAAAAATACAATAAAATGGAATTAAAGATATATCTCTGCTGTGCAAATTGAAAATAAAATATGTGTTGTGTATCTTTAATAAGGATGGGGCAAATATGAGGAAAAGATAGCTTATATTATATATATAGACAGACAGACAGACAGACAGACAGACAGACAGACAGACAGACAGACAGACAGACAGACAGATAGATGGATAGATCCCAAAGGGGAAATTGAGGTGTTAGAGCAGCAATTTACTTAGATCATAAAAAAACGTGCATCACTCACACAAAAAGATATGAGGTATAGGTATGAAAAACACTGTATTTACAAATCTCTATAAATGTACATAACAACTACTTTACACCAGATAGAATAAATAAAAAAAAATACAATAAAATGGAATCAAAGATATACAGTATCTCTGCTGTGCAAATTGAAAGTAAAATGTGTTGTGCATCTTTAACATGGATGAGGAAAATATATATAGCCTATATTATTATATCATAAGCCCTGTAAAGCCAAACTGATCAAAATTGAAGATATAGATGGATAGATACAGTAGATAGATACAGTAGATAGATAGATAGATAGATAGATGGATGATAGATAGATAGATAGATGGATGGATAGATAGATGGATGGATAGATAGATGGATGGATGGATAGATAGATGGATGGATAGATAGATAGATATAGATAGATAGATAGATAGATAGATAGATAGATAGATGATTCAGACCTTCAGTTCTCAGTCAAATATTGTTAATTTAAATTTGAAAAGGCGTGTGAGAGTTATTGATAAGCATTAAAGTATTGCCTATTTGATTAAATGCCAGGCATTGATAATACATATTTATTTTTCTTTATAATATTAATTTATTAACTCTTGCTTTCTGCTCTTATAGAAGCCTCTGCTGGTTCTCTGCCTTAAATATCAGACCATCTATTGCATGTTTGACATTGTGCTTCACTGATATTCACCTGTCTGTCTCTCTACTTTGTGTCTCCCTGCCTGGGTTACAGCACCCATGACAACACACACACACACACACACACACACACACACACACACACACACACACACACACACACACACACACACACACACACACACACACACACACACACACACACACACACACTTTCCCAAGGGCCATTTTATGCAAGAAAATACACAGTCCCAACTGAGAAGAAATTAATTTAAAAATTGATTCGATCTTCCCCAGCCAGCCCCCATAAGTGAAATATTTAATATAACCTATATGCAGTCTGAGGATTCAGAGGACGAGGTTGTCTTAAAGCATTTATTTATTTATTGAAATAGGACCATTAAACATAATAAACTAAGGGATATTATAAGTTAATATAATAACTAAACCATTTGTGAATGGTATTTATCAAAATAATGATACAAAAAAATAATATTAATAAGGAAAATAAAGTATTTTGAGATATAACACTTATTGCATCGTGCATATGTCTACTAAAGGGATTCTTTGTAAGGCCTACATTTATTTTTTATTTTTTAGACAATATATTTTTATTAATCTATTAGACGTATTTTATATACTGTAATGAGAATACAGACCCTTAACAAACTATTATCTAAACCACGACTAGCTGCAAAATCGAATCAACAAAATAACCAGCAAGATTTTAAACAAAGACACATTTAAATCTAAAATTGATTTTTACGTATTCATCTTTAAGACAGTTGGGCCTTTCTTGTCTTGCTTTTTAATTTTAATTTTTTTAATTTGTCACATTTAGCAAAACGAGACAAATTAAGCTTGCTAATAGCCTAAAAAAAAGAAGAACATATGACATCAGTTAATAATCTAAATAAATAATTCAACGTACCTGAAGGTTATTATTACTCCAATCCAAAAACCCCAGAATAATGTTGCGCCTGTCACCTGCCTGTTTATTCTCAAACATGCCCAGAGAGTGACTCTCCATAAACAAACTGCAACAACAAGAAACAGGAAGAAAAAAAAAAAAGAAAAAAGAAACAATCGACCGACTTTACTGTAGATATGATAACAGCAGCTGGAGATTATTGACTTTGTTGTTTTTTTCCGGAGAGAAACAGAGTTAACAGCGAGGACAGAAGCAGGAAAGTGATTTGCATGTTGCGGTTGAGAGAGAGTGGGAGGTGGAGGAGGTGAAGCTGAGAGGAGAAGGGAGGCGGTGAGGAGCGCGGTTTGAGGTGCACATCAGCGGGAAAACCTTCTCCAGCTTGGGGGTGTATGAACAGTAATTAAGCCTACACTGTTAAGAATGTCCCAGTAAAATAACAGTAAAGAACTGGGTTGCCTTTATGTTACTGTAAAATTAACAAAAATAAAAATAAAAAATATTTTTTTTTATTAATTTCACAGTATTTTACAGTTAATTTACGGTTTAAAGATACATTATATAGCTGTTTTTTCACCTTTCTTTTACATTATTTACTGCTTTGTTTTAATGCACTATTTAGGTTTTTACATACATTTTAATAAACATAATTTTTTGCCGATAGATGAATAGACTTAGCAGATTACAGACATAGGAATAGTCACACTAAATACAATTAAAGGCACTTGTTAGGAAAAAGGCTATAATAGACTTGTTGACACTTTTCCCAAAAATGTCTGTCTCTAGCTGGCTACAAGCACAGAATGCTAATTCACTGATTTTACAATCATGTACAATGTACAAGCCTCACATGAGCAGATCAGGTCCCAGAATTAAAAGAAATATATATGTAATATATAATATATAATAATATGAAAGGTATGAAAAACAATTAAGCCTACAAAAAGACAGGTTTATTAAACCATAAATGATGAAAGTAGCCTATAAAAAATATAAAACAGAACATCCCAAATCGATAAACCTACAAAATCCCAAACATATTAGCCTGTAATACAAATATATATTGTTGCTTATATATGACTTTATTAATTTGGCACATTCAAACGCACAAGTGACACATATACGCAGCAAAAAAAGAGAAACCACAACAACGAACTACATTTCCCAGAAGGCAAAGTGCAGCAGATGCATTAACCACACATTATATAAAATAGGCAAGCACCCAATTGGGAAATGCACATATTGTAATCAACCAGAAACTGTGGAACATGTACTGATACGCTGCAGGAATTACAGTATCCAGAGGAATCACCTTTTACAGTCACTAAGGAAGGCCAAACATCAGGACTTTTCATTGTCAGATTGGGGAATACAGCAGATAACATATATACTGTGAAATTATTCAGTTTTTAAGAGAAACTGATTTAGTTAAACGAATCTAGAGTTTTCCCTCATTATTCTTATTCTTATTCTTATTATTATTATTATTTATTTATTATTTAATTTAATTAATTTTTTTTTTCTTTTTCTGCACAATCTAAGGAAGGTAAAACATCAGGACTTTTCATTGTCAGGTCTATTGGGGAATACAGCAGATCACATATACTGTGAAATTATTCAGTTTTTAAGAGAAATTTATTTAGTTAAACAAATCTAAATTTTTCATCATTATTATTATTATTTTTTTTTTTTTTTTTTGTTTTAATTATTATTTTATTGTATTTTAATTTATTTTATTTTTTATTTTTTTTATTTTGTTTCTGCACAATCTCCTGTTCTCCAGTCCAGATGGTGGCGGTATTGCACCTCTAAGACAGTTTGCCAACCGCCAATAAACACCAAAGAAGAAGAAGAAGCACAGCAGCTGCGTGCTGATTGGACAGCGTCGGTATGTCGTCATCAGCTGGGTGAGCAGCCGGCGGCGCCTCGAACACACCATGAGCAGAAAGGAACTTTCCTGAAGTGTTTGAGGGACTTTCCTCGTCTCTAATCGAACTGACGGAAGCAACTTAGAAGTAAGTTTGACCGTCTAGGGTGAAGATAGTGAAGGCTAGCTGCCTGCTGAGCTGCTAGTAGAGTTATTGTTCTATGCTAACGGTAGCTAACTGCTAACTGGACTGTCATCTGCTCTCAACATCCGGGTTCTTCAGCTCATGACTTTTTTATTCTCTTAATATTATGACTTCATTCTCATAATATTATGACTTTATTCTCTTAATATTACGACTTTATTCTCGTAATATTATTATTTTATTCTTGTAATATTATGACTTTATTCTCGTAATATTATTATTTTATTCTTGTAATATTATGACTTTATTCTCGTAATATTATGACTTTATTCTCTTAATATTACGACTTTATTCTCGTAATATTATTTTATTCTTGTAATATTATGACTTTATTCTCGTAATATTATGACTTTATTCTCTTAATATTATGACTTTATTCTCTTAATATTATGACTTTATTCTCTTAATATTATGACTTTATTCTCTTAATATTATGACTTTATTCTCGTAATATTATGACTTTATTCTCGTAATATTACGACTTTATTCTCATAATATTATGACTTTATTCTTGTAATATTATGACTTTATTCTCGTAATATTATGACTTTATTCTCTTAATATTATGACTTTATTCTTGTAATATTATGACTTTATTCTCGTAATATTATGACTTTATTCTCGTAATATTATTATTTTATTCTCGTAATATTATGACTTTATTCTCGTAATATTATTATTTTATTCTTGTAATATTATGACTTTATTCTCGTAATATTATGACTTTATTCTCTTAATATTACGACTTTATTCTCGTAATATTATTATTTTATTCTTGTAATATTATGACTTTATTCTCGTAATATTATTATTTTATTCTTGTAATATTATGACTTTATTCTCTTAATATTATGACTTTATTCTCTTAATATTATGACTTTATTCTTGTAATATTATGACTTTGTTCTTGTAATATTATGACTTTATTCTCTTAATATTATGACTTTATTCTCTTAATATTATGACTTTATTCTTGTAATATTATGACTTTATTCTCTTAATATTATGACTTTGTTCTTGTAATATTATGACTTTATTCTTGTAATATTATGACTTTATTCTCGTAATATTATGACTTTATTCTTGTAATATTATGACTTTATTCTCTTAATATTATGACTTTATTCTCTTAATATTACGACTTTATTCTCATAATATTATGACTTTGTTCTTGTAATATTATGACTTTATTCTCTTAATATTATGACTTTATTCTCTTAATATAATGACTTTATTCTCGTAATATTATGACTTTATTCTCGTAATATTATGACTTTATTCTCTTAATATTATGACTTTATTCTCGTAATATTATGACTTTATTCTCGTAATATTATGACTTTATTCTCGTAATATTATGACTTTATTCTCGTAATATTATTATTTTATTCTTGTAATATTATGACTTTATTCTCGTAATATTATGACTTTATTCTCTTAATATTACGACTTTATTCTCGTAATATTATTATTTTATTCTTGTAATATTATGACTTTATTCTCGTAATATTATTATTTTATTCTTGTAATATTATGACTTTATTCTCTTAATATTATGACTTTATTCTCTTAATATTATGACTTTATTCTTGTAATATTATGACTTTGTTCTTGTAATATTATGACTTTATTCTCTTAATATTATGACTTTATTCTCTTAATATTATGACTTTATTCTCGTAATATTACGACTTTATTCTCATAATATTATGACCTTATTCTTGTAATATTATGACTTTATTCTCGTAATATTATGACTTTATTCTCTTAATATTATGACTTTATTCTCGTAATATTTATGACTTTATTCTCGTAATATTATGACTTTATTCTCTTAATATTATGACTTTATTCTCGTAATATTATGACTTTATTCTCGTAATATTATTATTTTATTCTTGTAATATTATGACTTTATTCTCGTAATATTATGACTTTATTCTCTTAATATTACGACTTTATTCTCGTAATATTATTATTTTATTCTTGTAATATGACTTTATTCTCGTAATATTATTATTTTATTCTTGTAATATTATGACTTTATTCTCGTAATATTATGACTTTATTCTCGTAATATTACGACTTTATTCTCATAATATTATGACTTTATTCTTGTAATATTATGACTTTATTCTCGTAATATTATGACTTTATTCTCTTAATATTATGACTTTATTCTTGTAATATTATGACTTTATTCTCGTAATATTATGACTTTATTCTCGTAATATTATTATTTTATTCTCGTAATATTATGACTTTATTCTCGTAATATTATTTTATTCTTGTAATATTATGACTTTATTCTCGTAATATTATGACTTTATTCTCTTAATATTACGACTTTATTCTCGTAATATTATTATTTTATTCTTGTAATATTATGACTTTATTCTCGTAATATTATTATTTTATTCTTGTAATATTATGACTTTATTCTCATAATATTATGACTTTATTCTTGTAATATTATGACTTTATTCTCGTAATATTATGACTTTATTCTCTTAATATTATGACTTTATTCTTGTAATATTATGACTTTATTCTCGTAATATTATGACTTTATTCTCGTAATATTATTATTTTATTCTCGTAATATTATGACTTTATTCTCGTAATATTATTATTTTATTCTTGTAATATTATGACTTTATTCTCGTAATATTATGACTTTATTCTCTTAATATTACCACTTTATTCTCGTAATATTATTTTATTCTTGTAATATTATGACTTTATTCTCGTAATATTATTATTTTATTCTTGTAATATTATGACTTTATTCTCTTAATATTATGACTTTATTCTCTTAATATTATGACTTTATTCTCTTAATATTATGACTTTATTCTTGTAATATTATGACTTTGTTCTTGTAATATTATGACTTTATTCTCTTAATATTATGACTTTATTCTCTTAATATTATGACTTTATTCTTGTAATATTATGACTTTATTCTCTTAATATTATGACTTTATTCTCTTAATATTACGACTTTATTCTCATAATATTATGACTTTGTTCTTGTAATATTATGACTTTATTCTCTTAATATTATGACTTTATTCTCTTAATATTATGACTATTCTCTTAATATTATGACTTTATTCTCGTAATATTATGACTTTATTCTCGTAATATTACGACTTTATTCTCATAATATTATGACTTTATTCTTGTAATATTATGACTTTATTCTCGTAATATTATGACTTTATTCTCTTAATATTATGACTTTATTCTTGTAATATTATGACTTTATTCTCGTAATATTATGACTTTATTCTCGTAATATTATTATTTTATTCTCGTAATATTATGACTTTATTCTCGTAATATTATTATTTTATTCTTGTA
Source organism: Sebastes fasciatus (assembly GCF_043250625.1). Taxonomy (NCBI): domain Eukaryota; kingdom Metazoa; phylum Chordata; class Actinopteri; order Perciformes; family Sebastidae; genus Sebastes; species Sebastes fasciatus. Next base: position 33,931,437 of record NC_133802.1, on the reverse strand, counting down.
ATATTATGACTTTATTCTCGTAATATTATGACTTTATTCTCTTAATATTACGACTTTATTCTCGTAATATTATTATTTTATTCTTGTAATATTATGACTTTATTCTCGTAATATTATTATTTTATTCTTGTAATATTATGACTTTATTCTCTTAATATTATGACTTTATTCTCTTAATATTATGACTTTATTCTTGTAATATTATGACTTTGTTCTTGTAATATTATGACTTTATTCTCTTAATATTATGACTTTATTCTCTTAATATTATGACTTTATTCTTGTAATATTATGACTTTATTCTCTTAATATTATGACTTTGTTCTTGTAATATTATGACTTTATTCTTGTAATATTATGACTTTATTCTCGTAATATTATGACTTTATTCTTGTAATATTATGACTTTATTCTCTTAATATTATGACTTTATTCTCTTAATATTACAACTTTATTCTCATAATATTATGACTTTGTTCTTGTAATATTATGACTTTATTCTCTTAATATTATGACTTTATTCTCTTAATATAATGACTTTATTCTCGTAATATTATGACTTTATTCTCGTAATATTACGACTTTATTCTCATAATATTATGACTTTATTCTTGTAATATTATGACTTTATTCTCGTAATATTATGACTTTATTCTCTTAATATTATGACTTTATTCTTGTAATATTATGACTTTATTCTCGTAATATTATGACTTTATTCTCGTAATATTATGACTTTATTCTCGTAATATTATGACTTTATTCTCGTAATATTATTATTTTATTCTCGTAATATTATGACTTTATTCTCGTAATATTATTATTTTATTCTTGTAATATTATGACTTTATTCTCGTAATATTATGACTTTATTCTCTTAATATTACGACTTTATTCTCGTAATATTATTATTTTATTCTTGTAATATTATGACTTTATTCTCGTAATATTATTATTTTATTCTTGTAATATTATGACTTTATTCTCTTAATATTATGACTTTATTCTCTTAATATTATGACTTTATTCTTGTAATATTATGACTTTGTTCTTGTAATATTATGACTTTATTCTCTTAATATTATGACTTTATTCTCTTAATATTATGACTTTATTCTTGTAATATTATGACTTTATTCTCTTAATATTATGACTTTATTCTCGTAATATTACGACTTTATTCTCATAATATTATGACTTTGTTCTTGTAATATTATGACTTTATTCTCTTAATATTATGACTTTATTCTCTTAATATTATGACTATTCTCTTAATATTATGACTTTATTCTCGTAATATTATGACTTTATTCTCGTAATATTACGACTTTATTCTCATAATATTATGACTTTATTCTTGTAATATTATGACTTTATTCTCGTAATATTATGACTTTATTCTCTTAATATTATGACTTTATTCTTGTAATATTATGACTTTATTCTCGTAATATTATGACTTTATTCTCGTAATATTATTATTTTATTCTCGTAATATTATGACTTTATTCTCGTAATATTATTATTTTATTCTTGTAATATTATGACTTTATTCTCGTAATATTATGACTTTATTCTCTTAATATTACGACTTTATTCTCGTAATATTATTATTTTATTCTTGTAATATTATGACTTTATTCTCGTAATATTATTATTTTATTCTTGTAATATTATGACTTTATTCTCTTAATATTATGACTTTATTCTCTTAATATTATGACTTTATTCTTGTAATATTATGACTTTGTTCTTGTAATATTATGACTTTATTCTCTTAATATTATGACTTTATTCTCTTAATATTATGACTTTATTCTTGTAATATTATGACTTTATTCTCTTAATATTATGACTTTGTTCTTGTAATATTATGACTTTATTCTTGTAATATTATGACTTTATTCTCGTAATATTATGACTTTATTCTTGTAATATTATGACTTTATTCTCTTAATATTATGACTTTATTCTCTTAATATTACAACTTTATTCTCATAATATTATGACTTTGTTCTTGTAATATTATGACTTTATTCTCTTAATATTATGACTTTATTCTCTTAATATAATGACTTTATTCTCGTAATATTATGACTTTATTCTCGTAATATTACGACTTTATTCTCATAATATTATGACTTTATTCTTGTAATATTATGACTTTATTCTCGTAATATTATGACTTTATTCTCTTAATATTATGACTTTATTCTTGTAATATTATGACTTTATTCTCGTAATATTATGACTTTATTCTCGTAATATTATGACTTTATTCTCGTAATATTATGACTTTATTCTCGTAATATTATTATTTTATTCTCGTAATATTATGACTTTATTCTCGTAATATTATTATTTTATTCTTGTAATATTATGACTTTATTCTCGTAATATTATGACTTTATTCTCTTAATATTACGACTTTATTCTCGTAATATTATTATTTTATTCTTGTAATATTATGACTTTATTCTCGTAATATTATTATTTTATTCTTGTAATATTATGACTTTATTCTCTTAATATTATGACTTTATTCTCTTAATATTATGACTTTATTCTTGTAATATTATGACTTTGTTCTTGTAATATTATGACTTTATTCTCTTAATATTATGACTTTATTCTCTTAATATTATGACTTTATTCTTGTAATATTATGACTTTATTCTCTTAATATTATGACTTTATTCTCGTAATATTACGACTTTATTCTCATAATATTATGACCTTATTCTTGTAATATTATGACTTTATTCTCGTAATATTATGACTTTATTCTCTTAATATTATGACTTTATTCTTGTAATATTATGACTTTATTCTCGTAATATTATGACTTTATTCTCGTAATATTATTATTTTATTCTCGTAATATTATGACTTTATTCTCGTAATATTATTTTATTCTTGTAATATTATGACTTTATTCTCGTAATATTATGACTTTATTCTCTTAATATTACGACTTTATTCTCGTAATATTATTATTTTATTCTTGTAATATTATGACTTTATTCTCGTAATATTATTATTTTATTCTTGTAATATTATGACTTTATTCTCTTAATATTATGACTTTATTCTCATAATATTATGACTTTATTCTTGTAATATTATGACTTTATTCTCGTAATATTATGACTTTATTCTCTTAATATTATGACTTTATTCTTGTAATATTATGACTTTATTCTCGTAATATTATGACTTTATTCTCGTAATATTATTATTTTATTCTCGTAATATTATGACTTTATTCTCGTAATATTATTATTTTATTCTTGTAATATTATGACTTTATTCTCGTAATATTATGACTTTATTCTCTTAATATTACCACTTTATTCTCGTAATATTATTTTATTCTTGTAATATTATGACTTTATTCTCGTAATATTATTATTTTATTCTTGTAATATTATGACTTTATTCTCTTAATATTATGACTTTATTCTCTTAATATTATGACTTTATTCTTGTAATATTATGACTTTGTTCTTGTAATATTATGACTTTATTCTCTTAATATTATGACTTTATTCTCTTAATATTATGACTTTATTCTTGTAATATTATGACTTTATTCTCTTAATATTATGACTTTATTCTCGTAATATTACGACTTTATTCTCATAATATTATGACTTTATTCTTGTAATATTATGACTTTATTCTCGTAATATTATGACTTTATTCTCTTAATATTATGACTTTATTCTTGTAATATTATGACTTTATTCTCGTAATATTATGACTTTATTCTCGTAATATTATTATTTTATTCTCGTAATATTATGACTTTATTCTCGTAATATTATTATTTTATTCTTGTAATATTATGACTTTATTCTCGTAATATTATGACTTTATTCTCTTAATATTCCGACTTTATTCTCGTAATATTATTATTTTATTCTTGTAATATTATGACTTTATTCTCGTAATATTATTATTTTATTCTTGTAATATTATGACTTTATTCTCTTAATATTATGACTTTATTCTCTTAATATTATGACTTTATTCTTGTAATATTATGACTTTGTTCTTGTAATATTATGACTTTATTCTCTTAATATTATGACTTTATTCTCGTAATATTATGACTTTATTCTTGTAATATTATGACTTTATTCTTGTAATATTATGACTTTATTCTCTTAATATTATGACTTTATTCTCTTAATATTACGACTTTATTCTCATAATATTATGACTTTGTTCTTGTAATATTATGACTTTATTCTCTTAATATTATGACTTTATTCTCGTAATATTATGACTTTATTCTCGTAATATTACGACTTTATTCTCATAATATTATGACTTTATTCTCGTAATATTATGACTATTCTCTTAATATGACTTTATTCTTGTAATATTATGACTTTATTCTCGTAATATTATGACTTTATTCTCGTAATATTATTATTTTATTCTCGTAATATTATGACTTTATTCTCGTAATATTATGACTTTATTCTCGTAATATTATGACTTTATTCTCGTAATATTATTATTTTATTCTCGTAATATTATGACTTTATTCTCGTAATATTATGACTTTATTCTCTTAATATTACGACTTTATTCTCATAATATTATGACTTTGTTCTTGTAATATTATGACTTTATTCTCTTAATATTATGACTTTATTCTCTTAATATTATGACTTTATTCTCGTAATATTATGACTTTATTCTCGTAATATTACGACTTTATTCTCATAATATTATGACTTTATTCTTGTAATATTATGACTTTATTCTCGTAATATTATGACTTTATTCTCTTAATATGACTTTATTCTTGTAATATTATGACTTTATTCTCGTAATATTATGACTTTATTCTCGTAATATTATTATTTTATTCTCGTAATATTATGACTTTATTCTCGTAATATTATGACTTTATTCTCGTAATATTATGACTTTATTCTCGTAATATTATTATTTTATTCTTGTAATATTACGACTTTATTCTCGTAAATTTATGACTTTATTTTCGTAATATCATGTCTTTTTTCTCGTAAATGTATGACTTTATTCTCGTAATATGACCTTATTTTCGTAAAGTTATGACTTTTTTCTCGTAATATTATAACTTTTTTATTCTCATAATATTATGACTTTATTCTCGTAAATTTATGACTTTTTTCTCGTAATATTACAACTTTATTTTTGTAATTTTATGATTTTATTCTCGTAATATTATAACTTTTTTATTCTCGTAATATTATGACTTTATTCTCTTAATATTCTGACTTTATTCTCGTAATATTTTGACTTTATTCTGTAAATCTCAGATGTTTTTCCCCTCAATGTGGCCCTAATACTCCGTAGTACATTTTCTCTTTGGCCCTCACTGCATTAGACTTATATACTTACATACTATATACTTAGACTATAAACTGTGTTCATCACAATGCTCAAATGTTTTGCGGCTCCAGTCAGATTTTTTTTTGATAGTAAAGGTTGCTGACCCCTGAGCCCTGACCCCTGACCCCTGAGCCCTGCTTTAGCTGCTTGTTTTGATTGCCAGCCAGCTAGGCTAACTTAGCTCCCTGTATTGTAGCTCTGTTCATGTTGCTGCAGCCTGTTGATTGATTGATTGATTGGACTTACAGCGACATCACATGTTAACATTTGGAAAGTGCAATCAGTCAAAACTGTCCATCTCTCATGCGGTTGAATGTTTTACTCAGTTGGGTATTTTATTTTAAAAATGTAATAATAACTGTTTTTTCTTGTGTAGGAACAGTTGTGTTTGCAAGATGAATTTCTCTGAGGTTTTCAAGCAATCCAACCAACTCTGTAAAGTTTCCCCAGATGGGAAATATTTGGTGAGTGCTTTAGTTTTTTTAATGCAGTAGAAATAATACTTTTAAGTCCAGTTTGATTCCCATTGTTATGTTGCTTGTTACACATAGATAGGTACAAGTGTGTTAACCCTCTGAGACCCACAATAGAGCGTCCTGTCTTTTTTAGGGGGAGATAGCAGGTCAACAGTAGATGTCACATAGAAGTGGTGTACATCATCTGAAAGCTGAGAACCTGAAGATTAGAGATGCAGCTCAACACTGTGTGTCAAAGTGCATAAGTCATAAACATGAAATAAACATTGGGTTGATACCATTTGTTACACAGATTTGGTGCTAAATTTAACCATTTCTTACCACTGGAGAATTAATATGAATGCTCAAGAATCCCTCCAAAATACCACATTAAGACACCAAGACCTTTAAGAACATAATAGAAAAAGCCATGCTGTGATTTAGGATCAAAAAATGTTGGCATTTGGAGATTTCTGCAAGAATTGCATTTTTCCGTGATTGGATGGCGAGCACTTCTGTTGTGTAAACTATCAGAAACCCCCTTATTGTTAATCTAGCTAGGAAAACCATCCATCCTCTGAATGCTCTAGGTCTCTAGTTTGATCCATCCATCCTCTGAATGCTCTAGGTCTCTAGTTTGATCCATCCATCCTTTGAATGCTCTAGGTCTCTAGTTTGATCCATCCATCCTCTGAATGCTCTAGGTCTCTAGTCTGATCCATCCATCCTCTGAATGCTCTAGGCCTCTAGTTTGATCCATCCATCCTCTGAATGCTCTAGATCTCTAGTCTGATCCATCCATCCTCTGAATGCTCTAGGTCTCTAGTCTGATCCATCCATCCTCTGAATGCTCTAGGTCTCTAGTCTGATCCATCCATCCTCTGAATGCTCTAGGTCTCTAGTTTGTGGCTGTAGAGTTTCATGAGGCTGTGATTATCCTAGAGGTCACCACAGGTCATTTTATACAGTGAGGTCAATGTAATGTCTCCTATGGGGACTAACATCATCACACATGAATACGGTTGGGCTCATTGGAGCCACAAGAGTCTCAGCTTTACAGTGATACCCACTTTATGCAATTCGAAGACTGTTTAGGGACCCCAGTATGAAGAAATATTCAAATACATCATTTTAGAAAAGGAGACAATAACACATTTATATTGCATTCAAAAATGCATGTTTTTGTCCCACAACTGCATGTGATTATCATAAAGTGGGCATGTCTGTAAAGGGGAGACTCGTGGGTACCCATAAAACCCATTTTCATTCACATATGTTGAGGTCAGAGGTCAAGGGACATCTGTGAAAATGGCCATGGCAGTTTTTCCTCGCCAAAATTTAGCGTAACTTTGGGTGTTACTGAGCCTCCTTTCTGACAAGCTAGCATGACATGGTTGTTTTGGTGGTTGTTGAAAGACAGTAAAGTCGGTCGGGATCATCCGTGGGTCTCAGGGCGTTAAGAAAAACTTTATTAGATTCATCATATACTGTACATACAGGAACATGCATATAATTTGACCTCTGCATTTAACCCATTCTAGATTTTAGAAGTCTTGTTCTGTCTGATTTGTCTCTTTGGCTGTACTCGACAGGCTACCTGTGTGCAGTACAGGCTGGTGGTGCGAGACGTGAGCACACTGCAGATCCTGCAGCTCTACACCTGCCTGGACCAGATATCCCACATGGACTGGTCTTCCGACTCTCTCTTTATCCTCTGTGCTATGTACAAGAGGGGACTGGTGCAGGTAAGCTATCAGAAGGTTAATACTGTTAGTGGTGATATGAATAATGAAGTGTGATTTTTAATGACAATATGTAATCTTGCCTTTCTTTATAGAGTATCACCATAACGATTGGTTAGACAATATAAGCAATATGAAGGCATCTCTTTCCAGTAGCTTGTAGAAGTCATTTTGGTTGACACTTTATGCATCAAACACTAAACTAATAAGTCATTGAGAGATGAATTAACAACTAAAATAGTTTGTTGCAGCCTTAAAAAACGTCATCATGTAGTATTACCCAAGCAAAACATTACATTTCTATGGCTTAATAGTGCATTCAATATTGTCATTTTTTTATGGTTTTAAAACATTTTGTTTCGGCAGACGTATTCTAAAAGTTGTATGTCATATAATTATTGAGATAAAGTAACATTTTAGAGATGATGAGGAGGAAGTATACAATAGCTACGTTATTGACAAATATTTTAAAGTTTCATTGAGACATTTTAATTTTAATAACAGGATTGGAATGTACATTTGTGATTTATTTTATTTTTTGTGGCTGGGAAATCAATAAATTTTTTTAGCTGGAGTTTTGTCTGATCGGTAAACATGACATGAACTGCTCTCCGGGTTTTATTTGCTCAGAATGTATTGCATTAAACTACTAAAATGCCATTGTTCATAATAATGCCAATAATTCACCACATCCTGTGTTAACAAACTTTTGAAATGATTTTAACAAATTAAAAAGATATTTCCTCTTCAAAATAAACATTGTGTGTCTTCACTCGTAGTGTTTTGTGTTTGATTAAGTTTGTAAATTTCACTTAAATATTGTGCAGTTGCTTCAAGCATGCCCTGTTTTACATCACAGTTGTTTTTTATTTTAGAAATAGTTAAACTGTTATTTTGTGTTATTCTTTATAACAACATTTTGCTGAACAGTACTTTACAGCAATGTAGATACATTTGGATTTCAGTGTGTGTGTGTAGGCCTGGGCAATATGACGATATATATCTTTACGATACAAAAATGTATATCGTATATATTTTTATATATCGTTTCTAATGTGAAATAAATATTGCTAGGCCTATATTTAGTTCTTTTTTTCTCTATAATTTCACTTAAAACGATGTTCTTTTTGAATACAAGTTCTTAAAATGAGCAAATACTCAGTACTTTTCATTTGTCAAGTATTTAATTCACACAGGAGTAAACAAAAATAGGCTTTACCATGTGGTTATTTCATATAGACTATCCGTTTATTGATTCACCAGAAAACGTGCTATATTGTGATTTATAGCGTTATCAAGATATGAAATGACCTATTGGCCATATCGTCCAGCTTTAAGAGTGTGCTAGTTAAATTGTCATTAAGTAGTGTTTTTTTTCAGCATATTTTATTATTTTATATTAAGTAGTGTTTCAGTATTTGCATTGATTAGACATGTAGACCACACATAAGATATAAAGCGATGCACACCACAAATCTGATGCCAGACGCTGCTGTTTCAAATGAAATTCACCATCGAAGACAACAACAAATGATTCATGAACTGACTTTAACACATCTGTTAATGATTCATTCATTTATGTAAAATCGGGATACTAATTTTGAATTCCTGTCCATACATTTTTTTTTTTTAAAACTCGACAGACAGAGCTCATAATAATTACTGTTTTTTTAAACAAGCTGCATCAGTGGTCAAAAGAAGTTATGCATGCTGGTGTAATGTCACTTTCCTGTGCATCCCCGGGCGAGTAGCTTACCTTTGAAGGGGTATCCAGCGCCAGTCTTTCATGGTTCTGATGCTCAAGTGTTGAAATTTGAAATCAAGTTTAAGGAGATGCAGGATGTGTGCGAGGGATGTCACCAATGTCGGCTGATTGCTTTCCTTCTGTCTCTCTTCAGGTGTGGTCTCTGGAACAGCCAGACTGGCACTGTAAGATTGATGAGGGCTCAATAGGACTAGTCTCCTCGCGCTGGAGTCCAGACGGACGTCACATTCTCAACACCACAGAGTTCCATGTAAGTGTGAAGTTGGTGCGCGCACGCATTCATGCGCACGAAAGTGTGTTTATGCATATGCTTGTCTGGTTTCAACTGTTGCTGGCCCGCAAGGAAGGGGGGACCTGAAAATAGCCAGACACCAGAGCCTGTCTTGACCGCCCCTACACCCCCCCCCCCCCCACCTGCTGCATGTATTCAGCCTGATTTCATAGCTCCCTCCTGTTAGCGTCCTGTCATACATGGGTCTCAAGTACCCCTGGAACATGGGTGCAATGTGTATGTGCCCTTCCAATGTAGGTCTGGTATTTTCTTTGGCAGCGAGTCCTATTAATGATGTTCTTAGATCAACAACAGGGAAGAAAATAGATTAAAATAAACACCCAAACCAAATAAACAATGAATCAAAGGATGAAAAGGAGCTGGAGTTGAACTTGACTTGACCTGAGGTTGGCTGGTGGCATCTTTGGCCCTCATGTCGGTGTCCATCAATGAATCAATTAATGTGTTATACCAAGACTTATACTGGATGTTAGACTGCACGATTGCGGCCAAAATTATAATCACGATTTAATCTGATTAATATTGAGATCACGATTATTTATCACGATTATTCATAGTTTTAAGGACAAAATATTTTTATTGCAATTTCACATTTAAATAAACAGATTTCACTTCCATGTTGTGCTACATGCTAACCGTCAAAAATTCTAAATGTGATCCTTTGACTTTGTTATTCTCATCCTTAGTGGTTATTTGCATAAAAACACACAATTTAAATGATTAGGAAATAAATGATTGTATTTTTATTTAAATATTTGCTTTGAAAACGAAAAAAATCTTGACATTCCATCCATCCATCCATCTTCAACCGCTTATCCGGGATCGGGTCGCGGGGGCAACATTAGTAGTTGTAATTATATATTATAAGCTGCTTAGAGCTAGTGTTAGGAAGTTAAACGGGTCGTAATTGTCTCTATTATCTATTTTATATTGCTGTGAAAACATCTCCTTCAAATAACTGGATTTATTCAAGTTTCTCACCAAAATCTACATTTTACAAGATTACATTTGAATGCATCATGGTAGCGTTATAATTTACCATTGCCTCATTTTTATTGAGTAGAGCCTGAATGCATCATAATGTGGATCCTCCGTTAACAGAGCTGTTAAGCTCCGTGCTGTCGGCAGACTAGTCGGTCACCGTGATGACTGAGCAGCATCATAGGGATGAATTACAATATAATATGTGTCTGATTAAGTTAGTTGTTCCGAATGTTTTTACGGTTGTTCATCCACGGCTTATTTTGAACTTGCAGTTGCGACAAATTACAGCTTTATTTCTTCTTCACTCACACTGAAGAACTTCCACACTGATGACATGTTCTGTGTGTGTGACGTTACTGACTGTGTCGCTGTCTGCCGACGCAAAAAAAATCTGATATATGAGACTGCTGACGGCTTCGATCGGCTGTTGATTGACGGTTCATCTCTAGCTGTTAGTTTAGGAAGTGCTTGATTTGATTTGAGTATTCTTTGAGCGGAGCATTTTAAACGTAAATATCACAGTCGCTCATGTTCATTTAATTGTGGGAAGCTAAAATCGTGATCGCGATTATTAATTTTGCAGCCCCTCTGGATGTTTGAGGCTGATACCGATATTGGAGAGTTTTAAAAAGTCTGATATTTCTGTACACCAATATCTGTGATAATCTGATATCGGCCAGTGAATTAGCATAAGCATGGATGGAAATATTGTTTTTTTTGTTAATCATGACCTTAAGAATTATGCAGTACACTGTTTTTTCAGTATAATCGAGTCATCCCGAGGTAGTTGGTGTGAGAACTTTTCTTACCATAATATTTACCCTCTAATATAACAAGGTTCACTTAATCATATTTACCACCAGAGAGATTTAAGTTCATTACATACTTGAAATCAGTGTCCTGTAATAAGGTACTGTGCTCCTGTCAGAAACAGGCTTATTAAGAAAATGAGTCATGAGAGGTTGAGTGTTGTTTATAACGGTCTGCAGAATGAAACCCAGACTAATAAAGATACGTTTAGTTTGTCTCTTGAATTGATTTCATAGTAAGCTCGTGTTCTAAGGAGGGGGAAGCTATAGCAGCTAGCTGCCCTCGGCCCATGTGGAATATGATGGGGGGGCACCGCGGTGGGCTGCGTCCGTCATGCTGAACCTGATTCCAGGAATCATTTGACAGGTGTTGTGGCCCAACACACAACTGTGTCTGGTCTGGAGAAGGGTGCAGGGAGTGCAAGTGTCTGTGGCATGTCTGCTTTGTGTCTGTCTGCATCTTTAAAAAAAAAATAGGATGGAAAGGAATGGAGGCTCCTTCCTTAAAAAGATATACAGTAGCATCTAGGACAGTATAACCTAGATCTTAACGTCCTAGTGGGACTTGACGTGCAGACATCTTAAGTCTGAGCACATGAAGTTCAAATGATCGATATCAAAAGTATTTATTTTTAAAATGTCACAACCACTTTGAACCTCTTAGTAAATCAACAGAAAGATAATTGGCTCCAAATCAATATTTCCATTCAAGAGTTCTGAGAAAACAGATGTTGAGCCCTGACACACAGTATTATGGACAAATTATTCCTCATTCATTCATAGTAGTCTGAGTCACATCTTCCTCTCACCTGTGCTGTTGTGCATGTGTTACCCACTGCCCTTATCATCTGGCTAAATATAAGCAGGACGTTAAAGAGATAGTTCGGGTGGGGTTGTATGAGGGACTTATCCGTAGTCAGTGTATTACCTACAGTAGATGACGGTCGGCACGCCTCCAGCTTGGAGAAGCAGACGGGAGTTACCGCACCGAACCAAAGCAATGTACTGCTGTGGACGGGGGCAGCAGCAAAATATATTTTAGCCACCTAAAAGAAAAATCAATATCAGTTTTAGAGTACGCTATATTTACAATATTTTTGCCGGTTTACCTTACTGTGAGACAACCGTTTCCAACGAGGAACTGAAGCCGTTGTATCCATCTATTCTCTCTCCAAAGCCACCAGACTGGTTGCTGGTCTACCGTTGACGTGATCGGATGGTTTGTTTGTACTATTGTGACTTTTGTTGAATCCGATCGAACCAAAATCACACAATAACACAACACAAACTAAGCGATTGAGGCAGCAGTAGACCTGCGACTCCTGTGTTCTGCGAGGTAAAATTACAGTTTTTTTCGATGCAGTCTGGTTGCTTTGGTGAGAGCATAGATAACGGCTTCAGTTCACATCACTTCAGTGTGCAGTAACTCCTGTCTGTTTCTCTAAGCTGGGGGCGTGCCGTCATCTACTGTAGGTAATACACCGACTATGGATAAGAACCTCACGCAACCCCACTTCAAAACACCCAAACTACCCCGTTAATACTGCTAACAGTTACTGAGCATCCTTTTAGTAGTTGAGGTTGAAAAAACGAACTCAACAGAGGCAAAGTAGGCACTGGCTGCCACATTGCCAAGGAGCCCAATGAACTTACCTTCACCCCGGCCCAACATTTCATTAAGGCTGTGCCAGACGGGTGTTCGTGTCAGGTTTGAATTTCAGCCCCACTCATAAACAGCCTGCTATATTAACTTGTTTGGGGACAGCTGCCTATGGTGTGGATCGTGCCACTGTGTGTGTGTTTGTCTGTCTATGTGTCTGTAAATCTGCTTAGCTGGCTGTGTGTGTGTGTGTGTGTGTCTGGCTGTCTGTTTATAGCTGTTACAGTGTGTTTTCTTTTTAAACCCAAACAGAATATTATCAGATCTTTCTGATTGGTTTATTAGCTCACAACTGACATTGTAACAGTAGGCAAATGGCAAAGTATATTGTGTCTGTAGTGCTAATAGAGTGGCAGCCATAGACCTACTTCAGGCAGCTTGAGTTTTTCCTTCAAGGTAGAACTACAGTGTGTTTTCAGATATGGGATGGCGCCATGTCACAGATTTAATAGTCTCATTGCTGAAACCTAGCCTATGTATTGTGAGAATTCACGCAAGTTATCTCCTATTTGCCATCGTTTATCTTAGGACCTCACAAAATGCCACTCACACATCCATGTTAATCCACCTTTACCAGCTGAGGGGTGGTAAACTGAGGGTGGAAAAAACTCCAGCCAAGGCCATCATTGAGCTTTGACTTCTCTAATGGTTTTTTACATTGTTGGGATTGGATTAGCGGTAGCATTCTTGGCCAGTACTGCGGGGAGCCTTGCTAACGTGTAGCATTGTTGGCACAACAACGCTACCGGACTTAAAAACTGCAAACGTAGGCAGCTGCTGCGTTGCAACACGGGACAATAGCTCAGCCATACCTATGTGAGGGCTGCGAGAGGCTCCAGTTCCTTGGTAGAATCATGAGGCTGTAACAGGAGAAATAGGCTATATTGGTTTGAGATGGCTTCCTATGTGGAATGCCTGCAGTCTAATCCTCTGCTGACAGATAGGACTATATGGCATCAAATAGACTCGCCCATTCTCTCGCACTCACATAGGCGTGCAACAAGAATGGCTGATAGATGGGTTTTATTTCAGGTTGCTGTCAGTAACTGTGGTCTACGACTGATTGTAGTTATCATGTTGCCCACAGGCTGTCCTGTTCAGGAATGTTCCCGAATTCTCTGGTTTTCTTGTCATGAATACTTTCTAATAGATACTAAGTGGGTGTGATGGTAGAAATTAGCTGCAATTGTCCCATTCGGCCGGTGTCTTGATTGTCTTGATTGTCTTATCAGAAGTAATTGTTGTGAATGACGCAAACATGTGAAAGAAATTTGCGTAACGCTGTGTCGCAAAAGCCGATCGGGGGTGAGATTCTCCTCTTGTCGTCACTGACGTCACTGACGTCCTGACGTCACTGACGTCCTGACGTCACTGACGTCCTGACGTCACTGACGTCACTGACGTCCTGACGTCACTGACGTCCTGACGTCACTGACGTCCTGTCGGGACGTCAGGACGTCCCTGACGTCCTGACGTCCCTGACGTCCTGACGTCCCTGACGTCCCTGACGTCCTGACGTCCTGACGTCCTGACGTTGTTGAATCAGAAATGGAGGAAAAAATATTGTAGCTGTCTGTGTTCACCCAGAGCTACGATAGTACCTCATATTAGTACAGAGACCAGACCAAACTCTGTGTATAAATGTAGAAACCACAGACTCTCTATGGTAGAAACAACAACGTCGCTGCCGTATTTATGCCTAGATGACTTTATCTTGAGTGTTGATGGAGCAGCTACGATGTTAGCATAACCTGGCACTGATCCATCCAAACTCCATTCAGAAAACAATTTAAGAGTTGTTTGATTGTCATCTTGCAGACAGACTTGACAAAGCATGAATTCATACTTTTTACAAATCAACATCATTGTGTTGTTATTTCAGCATCATTTTGATCCGTTTACTACAATGTTGCTGCCATATTTATGCTTAGATGACATTATGTTTAGTGTTGATGGAGCTGCTACGATGTTAGCATAGCCTGGCACTGATTGATCTGAACTCCATTCAGAAAACAAGCATTTTAAAAGTTGTTAGCTCGTCGTCTTGCGGACAGACTTGACAAAGCACGAATTCAGACTTTTTACAAATCAACATTATTATGTAGTTATTTCGGCATAATTTTGATCTGTTTACTACAATTAAATCACAGCACAATCTGTTTGTTTTGGGTTCATACCGCAGGAGCGACATGTGGCTTGCTCGATACAGTCAGTGCAATGGCACTGTATGTGAATACAGCTCGCCGCCGGGGGATGTTATGAACCCAGACACGACGGCGTTTGGTTTTTCCGACATATCTGTGACTTCCACAACATGTACGAAGCAGCAACAGTGGTTATTTCTTCCATGGTTGATGGAGGAAATGGCGAAAAAGAAAAGTTGTTGGTATCTATGGAGACGAGCCCCTTCCTCTAGAGCGAGTAATGCAAATTAACACAAATGATAACAGGCGGTCCAACTCGTGCGAGTAAAGCGGGGCGATAATTTGCTTCACTCTTGGTGTGAACGCAACATTAGGAAGCATCTCCTAATGAGGAATCCACGTACATGTAGTGATCGAACCGGTGCTAAAATGCACTTGTCTGTAATTACAGCCGTAACTGATCACCAGTTGCAGTTATGCTAACCCCGGCACAGACGTGAATTTCTCCATCTCTGATGGAAAAACAGCAGCTGTTGTAGTTGAGTTTTGCTTTTTCACGCCACCCTCAAGTCCTTAGCCCCCCATCCCCAAGTTCACCTTTGGCGAGGATACTCCATCTAAAGTGTAGCTTTACCAACTAAGGATCTTATTGCGTACCACCCCACATGGAAAAGCATTTCCCACCTATTTTCTTCATGCTACCCTTCCTCCACCCAGTTTAAAGTTACACTGCCTTTCGGGGTCTTGATCTTCCCGCATCCCCTATGTGGTGGGTTCAAGGCATCTAAGAAGTGCCAAGTGTGTTTGTGTTTGAGCAGTGTTGACATCGGTTGCCATGGCACCATGTCTGAGGGGATGTCCAGGAAGCGTGCAGTGAGGTGTTATTACAGGGTCCACACAGCTGGATGTCCTGACCAAACAGGAGGGTCGACACGTCAGCCCAGTTAGGTGACAGACTTGGCCCAGTTCAAATGTCTGTCTGGACTCTATGGTGAAAGCCCCGTCACTTCAGTAGTTTTAGCTCCGCACATTCTCAAATGCAAAATACAGCATTAAGGTTAGGCTTAAATTTTTAATTTGTTTTTGAGAATCATTTAGGATTTTTATTTTTGATGTGTGTATATATATACAGGGTTCTCTCAGAATATCTTGCTGTTACAAGCTTCAATTGCACAAGAATACACAGTACTCAACAGTAGAGTATGATAGTATAGTGTGTGCGTTTTTTTGAGGATAACATTGTGGCTAAAATTGTAATTACATTTTTTGTTCAACCTGTAATTTGTAATTTCTGTTGAGGTGACTTTATTTGTTTTCCCTGTGAGAAAAGGAATGTGTTTAACAGTCTTCCTGGCTAGCGTATATAACTAGTTTTAGATCTACAGTTTCACATCTTTAAACATTCAAAGCATGATCAGACGGGGCTTTATGCACCCACATTATATTGGCTTACTGTAAGCTGTAAAGGAGTGCCATGCATTTAACACCCTTAATGTTGCAGTATTGTGCTTTTATGCCCTTGATATTTGGACTGTTAGTAATGACTACTGTCATATGTTGTGTCTAGGGCTGTAAATAACAATTATTTTCATTGTCGATTAATCCGTAGATTATTTTCTCGATTAATCGATTAGTTATTTGGGCTATGAAATGTCCGAAAATTATGAAAAATGTGGATCAGTGTTTCTAGGGATGCACCGATATCACCGAGTACAAGTACAAGTACTTACATTTTGGGTACTCGCGATACCGAGTACCGATACCGAGTACCGATACGAGTACTTCTCTGAGCCAAAAGACCCTCGTTAACAGCCAGCTGGAGGGTGTGAGCGACATACGGCAGGCTGGGGAGTCCCGCATACGAGGCGGTGCGACGCGACCGGCTCTAGGTCGGCTTGGAAAGGCTCGGGGCGAAGGTGGCTCGCGGCTGCAGCTTTTCAGCGCTCCCCGCCCGGACCTCGCCTCACCGTGGACAAAGGGGCGGACTGTCCTGAGTGCGCCCCAACCGCATCGTGCCGCCAGATCAGGGCTTGGCCCACGTAAAAGGCGCCAGGGGTCTGCGGTGATGTCGGCAACCCACCCGACCCGTCTTGAAACACGGACCAACGAGTCTATTGCATGCGCAAGTCAAAGGGTGCAAGCAAAACCCTGTGGCGCAGTGAAAGTGAGGGCCGGCGTGCCGGCTGAGGTGGGATCCGAGCCCAGCAGGGTCGGGCGAACCACCGTAAAGTGTTATCGGAGCCGTTTTGCGAGTACGAGTACGAGTACATGAGCACAGTATCGGACCCGATACCCGATACTGGTATCGGTAGCGGTGCATCCCTAAGTGTTTCCAAAGCCGAAGATGACGTCCTCAAAATGTCTTGTTTTGTCCACAACTCAGATATTCACATTTAAGAAGCTGGAATCAGAGAATTTGGACCTTTTTTTTTTTTTTATTAAAAAATTACTCCAATAAAAGATAATCAGAATTGTTGGCAATTAATTAAATAGTTGCCAACTAATTGATTAATCTTTGCATCTCTAGTTGTGTTTAAGAGAGGAGTGAACCAAACAAGACAAATCTTTGTTGTGCAGCTCAACTATTGAACTACTGCATGTCAAACTACAGAACTGCCAACAACACAGTGGCCTGTAGGAAATGAATGCAGATGTATACTCCTATGTGTCATATAAATGTAATTGTGGCTCTTGTCCTGTTATTGTTAACAGTGGGTTTGCAGCTTTCTCTCTGAACATCTTAGTTAACACCCAGGCAACTGTTCAGTAGTACAGACCACAGCTTCTCTAACAGTGTCCTTAAGGCTGTCATGCACTCCTTGTTTCTTGAAGGGCAAGATACCACATATCATACTGGTCCTTGAGTCAAAATACGCTGCCCTGTTGGCTGAGTGCCACCTGCTTGTGTTGGCATCAATCTTGTTGAAGTGAGACTGGCGGGTATTTGAGTGGCTGCTGTCAAAACTTAGCATTAGCACACTGTGGTCTCTTTGTTATGCCTGCTTGTGGCCAGATAGTTATTCTTTGGCACTGCTTCTCATTTGTGGGAATGTGCTCAACCTGCTGGCTCTGCAGCTTGCTGTTAATTTGTCACACTTGTCTAACGTTACATCAGTGGACGCCGGGTCCTATACGTGTCGAGATGTTTTGGATGTGTTAATTTCAAAACAAGTCCTAATTTAATCGTTATAATCTCGTTACATCCATCTCAGTGACGGCAACCCTTAAACATAATGTTCATTCCCTGTGGAAGTAATACACTTCTCACTCTCTCAGGGCCCCACAGGGCATCTAGTGATGGATGGATTCCATGTCAGTGTCTCATATCCCTCACAGAGATTTATCATAAACCTCTTCAAAGACGTAAGGTGCTCTGTCCACAGCCGTTAAAGGGCATGATGGACCACGCTAGCCTGGACTGTAGTCTGGATCGGCCCAAGTCTTTGGGTGTAGAGGAACACTTGGAGGCCTCATTAGGCTAGTGGCTCAGTTAAGATTGTTTTACCGCAGACTAGTGGTCGAAGTGATCTCTTATAGACTCAAGTCTAGGGGGCCGTACACATGCCACGTTTAAAAAAAACTCATGGAAAACGCCAGCTGTGTCGCTTTCATCCTTTTATCCAAGGTGCTTGGCAAGCAACCGAAACCTGCGTGCTGCAATGATGATGAAGAAGTTGCGCTAATTCAGCAGTAAAAGCCTCACTGACTAAACTAAACAAAGTCAAAACAAAGATAAATGGATTTTCAGCACCGTAAATCTCTCATTGTAACATTACCGCTCAATTTTTTGGTATCAATCTGGCGGTCGACCTTTCAGCTGGATGTTGTGACGTTCTGTGATGGAAAGGGTGAAGCAAGTAAAGTAGTCCGTGGGACAGATGGTAAAGCTCTGGGTAGTCCTGCACTAAAATGATCAACTACTCCTCCATATTTACTGTAGACTGATATTTACAGAAGAAAGGAAAAATACCTGCCGGCTGTGATTGGTTGTTCCTCGTCACATGACATGCGGTGCGTGCTGCAGCGTTACAAAAGTTGAACTATTTTTGTCTTGGAGCATGAACCCCTGAAAAATAGGCGTTTGTGAACTCTTGCGCGTCGTGGCGTTGTCGCTCCCCGCGTTTGATCGCGCCTGCCGTGCGTCTACATTGACAACAATGGATTTGAGCGTGCAAAAGATGCAGCATGTGTACAGCCCTTTCGTAGAGAGGGTATCTGGTCCAAATGGTCATGCAGTTTTTCTGAAAGTGGCTTGTAAAACCACTTGTTTGCTTCAAAACCCCATCCCTAATTCAAGATGTTTTTATCTTACATGTCGTGTTTTTGAGTAGAACCCAACAGATTTATCGGCATTATTGTCCAATTTTAGCTCATCACAGATATCGCTAATTCACTATCACTGTGTAAGTCTGCTGGCAAGTGACAAGAAGTTACAGACAAAAATCACGGAGATGATGTCAAGTCAGTTTATTTATATAGCACATTTAAAAACAACAGGAGTTAGTTAACCCAAGGTGCTTTCCAGTAGAGGCGGATGGGTTAGGAACTGCCTCAATACAGGTTTACATGATTACAGACATAGAAAGGTGCATAAAGAGGCAATAATACATAATATAATACAATAAAAGAACAACAGACATTAGAAATAAGCTAAGAGGGGAATTGACAGAAGCCGAGGGGCAGCATCAGACTGAACTAAAAACAAATGAGGAAAGGGGGGTCTTTAAATTTGACTTAAAATTGCCGATGGTGGAACAGGACTTAATGTGGGACGGGAGGCTTTAGCAGAGCCCGGGAGCAGCAACAGAAAACCCAGTCACCTCTGGGTTTGAGGCATTAGAGAGAGAGACTGTTGTGAGGATGATATGTTTGTGTAATGCAACACAGTTTGTCCACTAGAGAGCACTGAAAAGTTGATTTGTAATCGTAAAATGTCCAACTCAGTACAAATCTTGGTCCCACTTATTTAACAACCCCAGTGAAAGGATGCTTGTGTTATGTGTCTTTGTTAAAAAATGATTATTGGTTGATATATTAAACTCTTAATCATTGTCAATGTGTATGTATCGGCTTCAAAGTCCAGTGTTTCTCTGCACTAACTCGTGTGTATTTATGCCTGGCGGTATGGTGCGCTTGTCGTACTTTCACTTGGCGAGATAATCCACAGTGATTTTTCCTCTCTTTCCTCCGGTGCCTTGACAGCTGAGAGTCACCGTCTGGTCCCTGTGCACCAAAGCTGTGTCTTACATCAAGTATCCCAAAGCATGTCAGAAAGGTCAGTATGAGAATGATATTGTTTTATTTATTTTCTGGTGTATGTGTGTATGTATGTATGTGTGTGTGTGTGTGTGTGTATGTATGTATGTGTGTGTGTGTGTGTGTGTGTGTGTGTGTGTGTGTGTGTGTGTGTGTGTGTGTGTGTGTGTGTGTGTGTGTGTGTGTGTGTGTATGTGTGTATGTGTGTGTGTGTGTGTGTGTGTGTGTGTGTGTGTATTACCAGGAGTACCTGAGGGCAGGGCCAGTGGTCTGAGTGCCTCAGCATGCCCCATGAATCACATGCCGTTCTTTTACCTTGTGGTGCGACCCTGGGTATGAGGCCAAACTATGGTCCTCTTTGCTGACAGCTGTGTCCCTCTTCAGTAAATGGGGCATGCTCTTCATAACAGGCCTGTCAGCAGCTTGGGGGAAAAATGATTGTTCATGACTCTCCCCATTTTCCGCATGCAATACTATGTCCCTCTGCGACCCGCGTATCCCCCTAAACCGTCATATAAATAATACGGCCATGATAGTCGCATACCACCGACCTGATAGTGCCAAAGTGTGATGGTACATGTCCACAGGGGCGTTTTTTATCACGAGGGGACGCGCCGCTTCCCAGCATTGGAGGCTTGGTAGGCTGTCACTAGAAATAAGGCACTAGGCTCCTGATTGGACGAACGCTTTCCCTCCGTGGGCTGCTGCTCCCAGCTTTCAAACCGGAAACAGTATGGAGGCTCGTTTGGAAACTTTCTTCTCTTATTTCACGAAAATAGTTCACCGAAATGTGTTTCTGAAAACATTTGAGGCGAGAAATGATCCACGCAGCTGATGAATCTGTCTTTATTTTGCATCGACGATGTTTATTTTAAAAGTTTCTCGGGAGTTTCGAGAGGTGGCGAGGCGCGTCGGACGCCCCTCATTTGCATAAAGTAGACTAACCCTCAACTTTATGCAAATAAGGAGCGGGCGTCGTGACGCTCCGTTTCTCGAATCGCGACGCCACGCTACCAGAATGCATTGCACGGCTGCTTACATAGACAATGAATGGGAAGCGTGGAATGGACGGAGCCTGTCGACACGTACCATCAGAGAATCCCATTGAATTGAATAAACAGGGAGCCACGAGGTAACGAGGTCACATATTCAGTTATCAGAACAGACAATTGGCTTTTTTGTTGTTGTTTTGATCAAAGTTGAAAATACGTTTTTGGGGTGTTATTGTATTTGTGTTGAACGATGTCAATCGTATGAATGTCCATAGTTAATCGCGATGAATCTCAAATCACATCTGATATTGTTATCAACAAGTACTGATACGCTGCTGCAGTGTGTGCACGGCTATTGTATAGCTGAAGAAGGACTGTTTCCCATTTAAATGGTGAAAAGCAGATGGCCACTGAAGGTGCTATGGTGGTTTTCATTGTCAAATATTCTTGTGTTAACCCACTGACGCAAAAACACAACATCTCCGACCTCTAGAAGCAGTGTGGCACCATTAGCAGAGCTGCCGTAGCCGGATGTCTGATGCTCCCATGCAATAAAAATATGCTCTCCGTTCTTGACCAACACAGCACCTGAAGCATGTGAAGCACTTCCATGTGCACCTATGTAGAGCTCAAAGTGGTAGGCTCCTCTTACTGGTGCAATGAAAAAACCTGTGGGAGAGTTTTTGTCAGTGAATGTAACCTGAGAATCATCTGTTGATGATCTAGTTGGAGGCAACATAGACAAAAAGGCAAGATAGAAATTTAAATTTGTGAATTCAAGTACCTGTGTTTGGGTTGTAGGCATTTCCGATGTTTGTGACGACGTATCTGAAGACCAGAGTAGTGTGTGTGTTAAATGGTCCAACAGTTCCTGAGCCTGAAGCCAACAGAGAGGCTGAGAAAGCCACCTGTTTGACTGAGAGACAGAGAAACATACTCGTTTTAAAGAGGATGATGTTGCAGCAATGTGATGGTTACAGTAATGAGCTTGTTTCTAACTTCAGTCACTTCATTATTCTGAGTATAATCGTGCTTGTCACCATTCTATATAGGGCTATAAATTATGTTAATATCATAAGAACGAAACTGTTCAAATACTAAATTGCTAATTTAGTTGTGAGTCTTACCTTCTCCATCTCTCTTCAGAGCCTCCACCTGGTTTTCTGTGACATTTGTCCTGGCTCTCATGGAGATCAGCTCTGCTGCCTGTGCTGAAATTCATCAAAAATTTAGCAATGTGAAATAAATGATTGTCTCTAATGAAAACAATCTTTGACCGTTAAAAGTATTTCATCGTCACTGTTTTGATTAGTGTGTGTGAAAATCCCTTGTAAATATATGTAGGAAAAAGTCTTTTAGTGTTCTCTTATTGTCTCTAATATGCAATTTTGACATAACTAGGGCTGTCAATCGATTAAATATTGAATCCCATGATTGTCCATAGTTAATCACAATTAATCACAAGTTAATCACACATTTTTTTATCTGTTCAAAATGTACCTTAAAGGGAGATTTGTCAAGTATTTAATACTCTTATCAACATGGGAGTGGACAAATATGCTGCTTTATGCAAATGTATGTATATATTTATTATTGGAAATCAATTAACAACACAAAACAATGACAGATATTGTCCATAAACCCTCACAGGTACTGCATTTAGCATAAAACAATACGCTCAAATCATAACATGGGAAACTGCAGCCCAACAGGCAACAACAGCTGTCAGTGTGTCAGTGTGCTGACTTGACTATGACCCCCAAACTGCATGTGATTATCATAAAGTGGGCATATCTGTAAAGGGGAGACTCGTGGGTAACCATAGAACCCATTTACATTCACATATCTGGAGGTCAGAGGTCAAGGGACCCCTTTCAAAATAGCCATGCCAGTTTTTCCTCGCCAAAATTCAGCGCAAGTTTGGAGCGTTATTTAACCTCCTTCATGACAAGCTAGAATGACATGGTTGGTACAAATGCCCTACATATAATAATAACATACTATTCATCATTGCTCAATATAAACATATACCTTGTAGTTGTTGCTTCAGCTTGTCCGCCTCAGTCTTTTGCATCTCCAGTTTAGCTGCCTGTGCTAAAAAAAAGATTCAATGATAAGACATGTTCTTTGCCTTACTGACATCAACAAGTCTCTCCCAAAACCAAACACAAGTACTAAATCATAAAGTCATAATATGACAAGTGTAGAGCTTCTCAACTGAAAATGGAGCTTGTAATCTCATCAACGTCTGTGACAACAGCAGTTTAAATGTGTAATGTGGAAGGTTACCTATCAAACCTTTAAAAAGCAAAATTACAGAAATCTCAAAAAAACGATTCAGCATAAAGTTGCTCATTTCAAATCAAATTAGTACAGACGCAGCAAAACTAGGGATGCACCAAGCCGACTTTTTCAGTCCTGATGCCGATACCTGGGCTTTGGGTATCAGCCGATACCGAGTACCGATCAGATACCAGTGTTTAATTAATAATCTGTATACCTCACTGTTTGGAAGTGACTGAGTAACTAACTTTGTAAAACTAAAATTAATTTGCGTTAACGCGTTAACTTCGACAGCCCTACATATAATAATAACATACTATTCATCACTACCCAAAATAAACATATACCTTGTAGTTGTTGCTTCAGCTTGTCCACTTCAGTCTTTTGCATCTCCAGTTCTCTCAGTTTAGCAGCCTGTGCTAAAAACAAAAAATAGATTCAATGATAAGACACGTTCTTTGCCTTACTGACATTAACAAGTCTCTCCCAAAACCAAACACAAGTGCTAAATCATAAAGTCATAATATGACAAGTGTAGAGCTTCTCAACTGAAAATGGAGCTTGTAATCTCATCAACGTCTGTGACAACAGCAGTTTAAATGTGTAATGTGGAAGGTTACCTATCAATATCATTTCAAATCAATTTAGTACAGACGCAGCAAAACTAGGGATGCACCAAGCCGACTTTTTCAGTCCTGATACCGATACCTGGGCTTTGGGTATCAGCCGATACCGAGAACCGATCAGATACCAGTGTTTGATTAATAAACTATATGCCTCACTGTGTGGAAGTGACTGACATCATTCTTTTATGTGTAAGATAACATCAGTCTGGACTTAAACATTGCTTTACTAACTTTATAAAACTAAAATGAATTTGCCTTAACGCGTTAACTTTGACTGCCCTACATATAACTATTCATCATTGCTCAATATAAACATATACCTTGTAGTTGTTGCTTCAGCTTGTCCACCTCAGTCTTTTGCATCTCCAGTTCTCTCAGTTTAGCTGCTTGTGCTAAAACAAAAAAAGATTCAATGATAAGACACGTTCTCTGCAAACCTTTCTGTCCTCTGTGTATGAACGTCTATGACATGCTATTATAAAAGCTCCTGTAACAAAGCAGTGGCTCTTACTGCTATGACTTCCCTCACTACCGTACATCCTACTGTACCTTCATTTTCTCTCTGTAAGTGCCTCGTCTCCACCCTCTGTTCTCCCAACGCGGCGCTCATCTCTCTCAGCACAGCATTGATGTCTTGTGTGCAGGTCTGTTGGTGGTGAGAGGCATTTGTTGGTTCTCTTCCCTGAGATTCAGTTTGCTTTCCTTGTGGAATAATGTCGTTGTCAGACTCTGTCTGAAGCTGAGCCGTGGAGAGAGAGCAGATCAGCAGCAACAGTGGAAAACACGCCGTCGTCTCCATTTTCAAAGTGGCAGTCTATGTATGCAGTTCTACTTTGTGGTTCCTGTGTTAATCCCCGGCCTTAAATAGTGTCTTCTGCTGATCAATCATTACTAGAAATACTTATCAGGACCATGTGCAGGAGATCCTTTTGATAACAGTTATGATTTGGGGCGTGTCAACCGGGAAACAACACTGAAAACACAGCACATAAACATTAATGATCTATTAGTACCTGTATGTTGGAGCATAGCTTACATTCCTTGACTCAGTTAATCAGTTTACCAAAAATGAATTATATTATGTATTATATTTAGGGCTGTCAATCGATTAAAATATTTAATCACACATTTTTTGTTCAAAATGTACCTTAAAGGGAGATTTGTCAAGTATTTAATCCTCTTATCAACATGGGAGTGGACAAATATGCTGCTTTATGCAAATATATGTATATATTTATCATTGGAAATCAATTAACAACACAAATCAATGACAGATATTGATCCAGAAACCCTCACAGGTACTGCATTTAGCATAAAACAATATGCTCAATCATAACATGGCAAACTGCAGCCCAACAGGCAACAACAGCTGTCAGTGTGTCAGTGTGCTGACTTGACTATGACTTGCCCCAAACTGCATGTGATTATCATAAAGTGTGCATGTCTGTAAAGGGGAGACTCGTGGGTACCCATAGAACCCATTTACATTCACACATCTGGAGGTCAGAGGTCAAGGGACCCCTTTGAAAATGGACATGACAGTTTTTCCTCGCCAAAATGTAGCGTAAGTTTGGAGCGTTATTTAACCTCCTTCCTTCCTATTTATTCCTTGCTGCTGCTGCTGTTACTGAACCTCCCCTGAGAAATCAACTTTTATGAATGTTATGAATTATGTGGCCAAAAACTAAATAATAAAACCTTTATGGTTGCTTGATAAGTAATCTTCAAGGACTTTACTCTCCTAACTTGTCCTGTGTAAGTGTTAAAGGAACCGTGTGTGACGGTTCAGGGGATCTATTGGCAGAAATGAAATATAACTGTTTTCATTAGTGTTATTTTAGAATGAGCCTTTCATATCTACATAGGGAGCAGGTCCTCCTCATGGAGTCCACCATGTTGCTCCTCCATGTTTCTACAGTAGCCCAGAACAGACAAACCAAACTCTGACTCTAGAGAGAGCCTTTTGCGTTTCTACGTTACCTGAAGGCCACCCTAGTTCTCCGAGACGCTTATGAAACTGCGGTAACGTGAGCTGCAGAGTGCAAAACCGTGGTACCGACAGCCGCCGTCTGACTTCCGTTGCTCCTAAAGTAGTGTTGTTATGGTGAGGATGACCTCTGAGCGAGGCGAACAGCGTTACCACGCCTTAGCACTCAGCGGTTTACGTTACTGCAGTCTTGGAGAGGGAGGAGTGAGCGGAGGGGTACTCAGTTGTCACCGAATCCACTGTACCTTTAAACCTAACTAATGCTATATTTCAGAGGTGTTACGGTGTCATCGTAAGATCTTTATCATACTCGTGATTATATGCCGTAACTTAATTATAGCTTCCTCCCACAGGTATAGATTTCAGCAGAGATGGCTGCTACATGGCCTTGGCTGAACGCCGTGACTGCAAAGACTACGTCAGTGTATTTGTGTGTGAAGACTGGCACTTACTCCGGGTAAGTAGGACAGGTTTTATGACCACGATTATACACTTGACATTTTAGAAAGCAACAGAAGAAGGAATCTAAATGTAGGTGACCTTAAAAGATGAACGGTATCTGCCTGTGATGAATATCATTTAGTAAAACATCTCCAACATGATTTGCATTAGAGTATGATTTACTCCACTGCTACATAAACTCCAAATATTCATTCCTCGAAAGTGTCATGTATTCATAGACACATTTTTATTTGAGCTTGACAACATCAAAACACAAAGAAATGTACATGTGTTGTTTTCAGTAAATTAATTTGATTTAACTCTGCCACAGCATTTTGAGACTGAGACACAGGACCTGGCAGGGTTGGAGTGGTCTCCCAACGGCTGTGTGCTGGCAGTGTGGGATAGCTGTCTGGAGGTGAGTCATTTTGAGTTTTGAATCACCTGTTATGGTGAGGCAGACTGATTGTATTGTGTATTCAAAGTACAATTGACCAAGCCTAGCAGGGGCATGAACACAACATGTGTGTGTGTTTCATCCCCACAGTACAAGGTGTTGCTGTATTCTTTGGACGGCCGGTTGCTGTCGACCTACAGCGCCTACGAGTGGTCGCTGGGTGTCAAGTCTGTGACCTGGAGCCCCAGCAGCCAGTTGCTGGCCATCGGCAGCTATGATGAAAAGGTACGGACGAAGATATTTCATTATAGCTTGACACAACGTAACTACAGATCATTATTGTAAAGACACGTGTTAAAAAGAGTACTCCACTGATTCGGCATCGCACTTCTCTAACATCATCATCCTCACGATGGACAGTTTTAAAAGAAAGGATTGTTTCTATTTTGCTCATTCTTCTTCTTTGTCAAAACTGGTCGCCTACATTACCCACAATGCAACTCGACTGGCAACAGTTCAGTCAGATTCAGATGTGTTAGGCTAGTAGCGGCTAACTTCGCCTCGAGCTGCTAGTCCCGAGCAGTTTTTTTTTTTTCATTTTCAAACTTGTAGTCTTCAGCTTCAACCGATGCTGACTTAAGTGACATCACTTGAGGCATTTTTTTATCAGACTTTGCACAGCTCTGTCTTGAGCCACAAAAGGCTTTACACAACTTGTTTCAGATATGAAGTTGTGACCTGTAATCAGACTTTTATGTGTAAAATCCTCTTTTAAGAAATGATTCATTCATTTGTTCAGATAAAGAATCATATAAATTAAAGTGTCAGATGTAGGGCTGTAAAAGTTAACGCGATAACACAAATTTGTTTTAACGCATTAACGCAATTTTTAGGTTGTAGTGGCTCTATTTTTAAGCTAGAGTGAAGATACTGGTATCATATGAAACTAGAGAACCTGATGAATCCATCGGTACCAACCATGTCATACTAGCTTGTCGTGAAGGAGGTTAAATAACGCTCCAAACTTATGCTAAATTTTCATGTCATGGCCATTTTCAAAGGGGTCCCTTGACCTCTGACCTCCAGATCAGTGAATGTAAATGGGTTCTATGGGTACCCACGAGTCTCCCCTTTACAGACATGCACACTTTATGATAATCACATGCAGTTTGGGTCAAGTCATAGTCAAGTCAGCACACTGACACACTGACAGCTGTTGTTGCCTGTTGGGCTGCAGTTTCCCATGTTATGATTTGAGCATATGTTTTATGCTAAATGTAGTACCTGTGAGGGTTTCTGGACAATATCTGTCATTGTTTTGTGTTGTTCATTGATTTCCAATAATAAATATATACGTACCTTTTCATAAAGCAGCATATTTGTCCACTCCCATGTTTATAAGAGTATTAAATACTTGACAAATCTCCCTTTAAGGTACATTTAGAACGGTGTGATTCATCATGATTAACTATGGACAATCATGCGATTAAAAATGTAATCGATCGACAGCCCTAGTCAAATGTGTTTGTGTCTGGACTATGATTTGTCGTGTTATTAATATCAGTAGAAAGTAAATGACAAGACTTTATTATTCTCATGTCAGGT
The DNA here is from genome assembly GCF_043250625.1 of Sebastes fasciatus. Classification (NCBI taxonomy): domain Eukaryota; kingdom Metazoa; phylum Chordata; class Actinopteri; order Perciformes; family Sebastidae; genus Sebastes; species Sebastes fasciatus. The sequence goes on along the minus strand of NC_133802.1, from coordinate 33,902,608 downwards.
GCGCATCCTCAATCATGTCACGTGGAAGAAAATCGCACAGTTTGAGCACCTATCAACCATCAACAACACAAAAGCGGTGAGTATTTTCCAGCCTTCATGATGAGCCTTGCAGACATTGCAGTTCAATTATTAACAGTTTGTTGTGTTTCCAGGTTGTGTATAAGGAAGTGGAGAAAAGGCCAGCTGTTGGCAGTGATGACCTGTCGCTACACAACATCACAGCTGGCACCACCCTCTTCAACACCCAGAGCAAATGTATGTTCGCTTTTAAAAACAATATTCTGAAAGCAGTATTTGATTCAAACTACTGAGGTCAAGTAAACAACTTTATCAATTAACTGACTCTCACTTGTTGTGTTGTGACTTCTCCAGACGAGATCTGCCCGCTGCCAGTCCAGGTTCCTGTAGTCAAACCAGACCCAGACCGAGCCAACCCCAAGATCGGTGTCTCTACGTTGGCATTCAGCTCAGACAGTCGCTATCTAGCCACCAAGAACGGTAAAACTTCACAGCTTCCTGCAGATCCTTAAAAAGTCTTAAAAGGCATTGAATTAATTAATCTAAGAGTAAGACCTTAATTGCTATTAAAAAAAGTCTTAAAAATGCTAATAAATGGAAAGTAGGGTTTTATGGATATTCTTTTGTTCTGACATTGCAATTTAAAATCTCAAAATAATTGGTAACATCTATTTCTGAAATAATTTACCAAATGCATCTCGCATTAACGTCATCTGTGTTTCTCTGACCGTAGACAACATGGCCAGCGTTGTCTGGGTGTGGGACATGCAGAAGATGAGCCTGGTGGCCGGGCTCGAGCAGACGTCGGCCGTGCGTTGCTTCCAGTGGGACCCCCGACGCCCCCGGCTGGCGCTGTGCACGGGCAACGCCAAACTCTACCTGTGGTCCCCGGCAGGCTGCGTTTCCGTCCAAGTCCCCACTGAAGGTAAACTCGGCCACATACACCGCTCCATTATGGTGCTCTCAGATATAGAAGAGGGCTGGTGTACTCTATTGTCTCTAATGTCTAACCCTAACCCAGCTGCACAAGGTAACTTCTGCATGTTGGCAGCAAGAGGTCACTGTTTTCAGTTTTAAACACTAACAAACTCATGTTGTATTGATCCCAGTGAAATGTGTGCAGGGTTAAGGTTAAGTTTTCCTCTTCATTTTCAAATTGTTCCTTCCTGTGCAAAGGAAATATATCCCACCAGTGTCAGAATTTAATATGCAAACAGAACAAATCTGTGGTATCTCAGGTTTTACCTTCGTGATGCTCATCTGTGTGTCGCTGCGGTTCATTTTTGATTTAGCCTGAAAGGTGGGTGTGTTTTAATTAGAGCGCTTTCATAAGTCCGTTTGTCTCGACCGAAACAGAGTTAAATTTATACTTTTGGTTTGTTTTCTATTTAGTCCGGTTCGGTTTCACAGTGCACAAAATAAAGCGGACCAAATACAAAACTGAATTCCCTTCTCCAGTTTATCTCGAATGACTTTATTTATCATATTCTGCGTGTTGTCTTCGGCCCAGATGTCAAGCAAACATCAGACTTCTGCAGAAGTCCAGGTCCGTCCTCTCCCATTCATGTTTACCTGTGTCCATCTCAACAAATGCCCGTACAGGCAGCCTGCGTTTTGGTTCACCAGTTGTTTTGGTCTGCACCAGAGTACGATTACTGCGTTCACACCTGGCTATACCAGGGGTCTACAACCTGCAGCTCTTTAGCTCCTCTCCAGTGGCTCCCTGTGGATTTTTAAAAATGGAAATGAATAACTGTTCTTTGTTTACATTTTTATTTATCGTTGTTGTAGTTCTATGGTACGACGGAGTGTTAGGGCCACATTGAGGAAAACAAATAAATCTGAGATTTCGAGAATAAAGTCATACGTGTGAATTTTACGTGTTATTTTTCGTTTTTCTCATAAAGTTATGAATTTATTCTCGTAATCTTACAACTTTTTTCTCGTAAAGTTATGAATTTATTCTCGTAATGTTACTACTTTTTTCTAGTAACATTCTGACTTTATTCTGTAAATCTCAGATGTTTTTTCCCTCAATGTGGCCCTCATACTCCGTCGTACATTTGCACTTTGGCCCTCGATGCATTAGACTTATATACTATATACTAAAGACTATAAACTTCATCTTCATCACAATGATCAAATGTTTTGCGGCTCTAGACAGATTTTTTTAATTTTTTGCCTAAAATGGCTCTTTTGATAGTAAAGGTTGCTGACCCCTGACCTTTGACCCCTGAACTAAACAAACCTCACCAGAGTTTGATTAAAACCTGTGAAAGCGCCCTTAGAAACCCCAGGTAGAAAGAAAGTAGAAATGAAATTGTTATTGCACAAAGTCAGAATCAATGAATTTTTTTTAGAGTTTACAAGCTGAACAATGTGAATTCTTAACACAAAATGAAGGTGAATCATTTTACATATGTTTAGATGTGTCATCCTCACACTTGTCTCTCTCTCTCTCTCTCTCTCTCTCCTTCCAGGTGGTTTCCAGGTCCAGTCACTGAACTGGCACTGCAGCGGAGACTCTCTGATCCTGCTCGGCAAGGAGCAGCTGTGTTTGTGCTACATGGACACCGACCAGGATGACAAGTAGAACACAGGTCTAGCTTATTTAGCCATACACACCTGGCCGGGGATGTGTTATGGTGATGACGAAAAGAAAGACTGGTGGGAACACTCCTCAACTTTCACATGCTGAACTGTAGCGGCTCACCAAGGTTTTAAGGGCCCTCAGTGCAGGTTAGTGGGATGGTCCTTTTCTTGTCAAGTTGAAAATGTAGGAAAAACCTAACATGACATTCCTCCTGAGAGACACAGAATGGATAAATATCACTTTTTAAATAACCAAAAGCGTACTAAAGCACTAGTTTCAAACACTGTGAGAAGATAGGTTTACAAAGTTTTATAGATTTCACTGTACATAAGTATTTTGTATTGTTTTACCTTGAAATTGTGTAATTATTTTGAATAAATTGTTATAAATAATGCAACTAAAAGTGAGTTACTCAAATTTGTACATCTTGGTTTATGAAGTTTGTGTACTCCGCCCAGGCAGTACTAAATACATACAGAATCAATATAATGTAAATGCACTTCTTCATAACAATGACCAGAGCCGAGGACCCGACGAGAACATGTAGCCGTTTATTCTTCTCCATCGTGGCGACAAATATCTACAACAAAAAGTTAAGTCTTCACATGTTTGTAATAACGAGTTCATCTCTTTGTAAGTGAAATACTTCAGAACTGGCAATGAAATATTTATTTTCTAGAAGCATTCATTCAGCAGATAAATAAAATCTAATTAGTATTTACAAATCCTTTAAAAAAAAACATTGCCATGCAAACTCAACGTGCAGAAACATGCACAAGTAAAGAGCAGAAAGCAGACATAATTATTCATCGGCATGAAAATATGACCTGTTACCTTTGGTAGCACAACGTTGTATTATAGGATGCAGTTTAACCTAAATCCTGTTAACAGATAAATACTGTACGTGGTTAATGAACGGATGTAAAGCTTTGTCTGCGTGTATTTCATTTTGTAACCCAACCATTATTCCCACTGCAGAGTTTAAAGGTTTAGTTTGGGTGTTTTGAGGTGGGGTTGGATGACGTACGTATCCATAGGAGGTGTATTACTAACAGTAGACGACGGTCGGCACGCCCCCAGCATCGAGAAACAGACAGGAGTACCGGCACCGGAGCAAAGCAACGTTCTGCTGTGGATGATTGCAGGTGCTGCGTGTAGTGTCACGGACATGCAGCCACGTTCCCAGTAAAAGACTCCACCGCACATTTAGTTTAGTTTAGCAGGTTGTCAGCTGTGTGTCTGCCCGGATTAACGATTAGCGATTGGCCGACAAACAGTGAGTGTTTTTGTGCTACGTTAGCAGCTGTAGCTCTGCTGGTAGCTTCGTGCTCGCCGCCGCTCTGTCATTGTGGCGTAACTTTTGCCAGTGTCCGAAAGACAGTGTGTGTGTGTGTGGCGGCGGGGAGTGTGGGTTTGTCGGTGAATGTTCTAGCTGTGAACGTAGCTGTAGCAGACAGTGTGTGTACAGTTTATTTGTCGGTGGATAAATGCTACGAGGCTACAACTCGCTCCGCTCAAGCGGGCCAGAGACCGGAGCCAACATCCTGTATCCAGCAACTACCGGCTCCACCTCTTAAGGTGGACCAGCTTTTCTCCTGAAAGAGACGAGCCGCTCCTCTGAGTATTTTCTCAGCTTTTTAATTAATTATTAATATTTCTTTTAACCGATGGCTTTAATCGGTTCAAGTTCTTAACGTCGGTTAAACGGCCCTACTGTCTTCAAATCGGCTCTGATGACAAATTCCCCGTCATAAAATATTCTAAATACAGCGTACATTAAATGGATATCGATTTATATTATCAAACATATTTTGCTCCTGTCTGTTTCTCCAAACTGGGGGCATGCCGACCGTCATCTACTGTAGGTAATACACTGACTATGGAGAAGTACCTCACACAACCACACTTCAAAACGACCAAACTATCCCTTCAATGCAGCGGAGTGCAGATGTGTGCCTAAAACGAATGCAGGACTTTTAAGGCAACTTACAAACAAACATGTTGCATAAAACATCTGTAACATACAAGAATATTTAGCTAATGCAGCTCTCCGCGTGGTACATCAGCTCCCTACCTCTGAGCAAAGACATAAATAGGCGAATGGAAGCATGTAATTTATCATCTCCACTGAACAAGTTTCATTGATGCTGAAGAGCGTATTACAGCGGTTTATTTTCCATAAGCAACACGGCTGAGCCCAGATCAGCTTTCCTATTAGAAACATGTAATACAGTAATCATGTGACATGACCGTTAAAACTCTCATTCCATCAGCTGCTATTCCTGTCTGTGAAGCTACCCTATGGCCCTGTGATCTGAATAATGCAATCCTTCATTTCAAACCATATTAAAGGGATAGTCTGGGTGTTTTAAAACTGGGTATACAGTCAGTGTATTACCTGCAGTAGGTGACGGTCGGCACGCCCCTCAGCATCGAGAAACAGACGGAGCAATACAGTGCTTTGTATGGGGTCGGCAGAAAAACACATTTTAGCCACCTAAAAACAATCGATATCCGTCTAAGTGTACGCTGTATTTAGAATATTTTCCGACAGCTAACTGAACTGAAACTTATCTATACTGTTTTAATCTGAGCCTGCTGGCTTTGGAGAGAGCACAGATAAGTTTCACTTTCAGTTCACTTCCCTATCAGACAATATTCTTAATACAGCGTACACTTAAACGGATATCGATTGTTTTTTTAGGTGGCTAAAATCTGTTTTCCTGCCGTCCCTGTGTCAGTAACTCCTGTCTACTGTATGTAATACACCTACTATGGATAAGTACTTCATACAACCCCACTTTAAAACACCCAAACTATCCCCTTTAATGCAGCAACTATAGAACATATTCTTGACTGATGTTTCTCTGCTCTCCTCCGGGGTGGCCCAAAACAATAAGCAATCTTTAACCCTCCTGTTTGCATTCCTCGACCAAAATCTGAACTTCACATTAGTCTCTCAATCGGTGGTTAAACAACGAGCAACGAGGCCCCGGTCAGACGGAGCGTGTTTTAGCAGCCTGGGACGGCTTTTTTTTGTGATTGTTTTCAATGAGATTGAAGCGTTTTGGGCGCTACTTTTGCGTTGCAGAGCGCCTCGCGTTTATACAGGAGCGCCCAACGTTTTTTCTCATTGTGGTGACTTTTGTTGGAGCTTTATGACTTTACCAACCGTAGTTACCGTGATCTGAACAGAAAACATCTGGAGGCAAATTATTGCGCTATGGGGATGCACCGACACCGGCTATCGGCTATCGGGTCCGATACTGTGCTCATGTACTCGTACTCGCAAAACGGCTCCGATACAACGGCACCGATACCACTTTACGGCAGCGTGACTCTAACCTCTCTTCACCATCTTTCAGGTCCTATCGCACGTGCTCGCGCTCCACCTCAGCCGGTGCGCGCCGGCCCTCACTTTCATTGCGCCATGGGGTTTTGCTTGCACCCTCTGACTCGCGCGTGCGTTAGACTCCTTGGTCCGTGTTTCAAGACGGGTCGGGTGGGTTGCAGACATCGCCGCAGACCCCTGGCGCCTTTTACGTGGGCCACGCCAGGCCCTGGGGGCACGATGCGGTTGGGGTGCACCTTTGCCCCGAGCCTTTCCAAGCCAACCTAGAGCCGTTGTCAGCGCACCGCCTCGTACGCGGGACTCCCCAGCCTGCCGTGTCGCTCACACCCTCCAGCTGGCTGTTGACGAGGGACTTTTAGCACAGAGAAGTACTCGGTATCGGTACTCGGTATCGGTGAGTACCCAAATGTAAGTACTTGTACTTGTACTTGGTCTGAAAAAAGTGGTATCGGTGCATCCCTAGTGCGGTACTTTAGATTTCGAGTAAGTTGTTTTCATTCATTTAAACTGTACTATTACCTACTTACTATTAACTATTTGGGTCGTGTACAGTTCACGTTAGCACTCATTTGGTGGTTGCCTAGCAACATATAAAATAAAAAAGATGCAGCAAACTGCAAAATCACTTTGAGCGGGCAACGAAAAGGCAGTGCAGTGCGCCTTGCGTTTTCCACCTGCAAAACGCAGTGCAGTGCGCCTTGCGTTTTCCACCTGCAAAACGTGCTCCATCTGATCAGGGCCTGAGACTACAAGAAGCTCGTTCTAGAAGAAGTACAGAGGTGATGAGCTGATGTTAAGTGCCGTGTCCTTTCTTACCAACTTATGTCACATTGGGCACACACTCCCCCACTGCAGGCCCACGTGGGTATGGCAGATCTGCGAGCAGCTCTTTGAAGGGAAGGTACTGAGGACGCTAAAAGCAAAAAACAAAGACAGTCCATGCAGTGCTGCGCATCATTCACCTACAGTAGGCTGACCACTTGTCTGTATCACCAGCTTTAAGGAGGTGTGGACATCTCACGGGCTCAACTTACACACACACAGATTGCGCATCACACTGTCGTGGAGCAACGGCGTCCACTCAGACAGCGCAGTGTAACACAGACACATGGGTTGTTGTAATGTAGAGAGAAACGGTGGACTTTAGAAGCCGATCTTGCCTCGAGTTATGGAGTAGCCCAGCTTGGCCTCGTTGTTGATGAAGGACATGATGCCCAGATAGGTCTCGATGAGAAGAGGTCTCTCCAGGATCAGGACACCGTTGGCCCGGCCGGGGATGGGGTGCTCCTTGTGGGCTTTCTTCACCGCCTGCACCAGCTGGGTCCGGAAGTTGTCCATCTTGGCATGTAAAAGAAAACAAACATGAAACCAGAACACGCCTCCAAAAACTTCAAATCAATTATGTTTACATAGTCTACGACTTCTATATCTATATAAACACTCGATGTCTAGAACGAAAGCAGCATCTTCTGAAGTGTGGAATAATGAATATGATACAGCTAAAATTAACTTGCTCTATTTATTACATGTAGCTTCACTAATGGCTCTGAAGGAGAAAATGCAGTCATATCCCCAGAACAAAGCCCCATGTCAGAGGTCAGAGGTCTGCAACAGGCCGTTCCGGAGCTCTTCAGCTCCTCTCCAGTGGCTCCCTGTAGATTTCAGATTTTTGTTTACATTTTCATTTTTATTTATCATTGTGGTATTGTATTATGGTACGGAAAAAATAAATCTGAGATTTCGAGAATAAAGTCGTAATATTACAAGAAAAAAGTCGTAGTATGAGAATAGTCAAAATATTATAAAAGAGGTAATTTTACGTGTTATTTTACGACTTTTGTTCTCATAGAGTTACGACTTTATTCTCGTAATATTACAACTTTTTTTCTCGTTAAGTTATGACTAGTCTCGTAAAGTTCTGACTTTTTTTTCCATAAAGTTATGACTTTTATCTCGTAATATTACGACTTTTTTTCTCGTAAAATTACGACTTTATTCTGTAAATCTCAGATGTTTTTTCCCTCAATGTGGCCCTAATACTCCGTAGTACATTGTCTCTTTGGCCCTCACTGCATTAGACTTATATACTATATACTTAGACTATAAACTGTGTAACCTTCATCACGATGCTCAGATGTTTTGCGGCTCCAGACAGATTTATTTTTTTGCCTAAAATAGCTCTTTTGATGGTAAAGGTTGCCGACCCCTGCTCTAGATACTGTTGTTGCCTTGCCAATAAGAAAAATAAAACAACTTTGAAAAGAACTGAACATTCACAAAGTCATGACTGTTTTATGTTGTATGAATTACTGGCTCTCTAAAGGGATGACTTGTTTTTAAGACATCGATCAATCAGTCTATTGTTTTCAGTTGGACTGCGGCACCAGCGGTCACCATTGTTAGTCTCGTGAAATAAACACAAATCTTCAAGTACCTTACATTTCAAGTTTTAAAATGAAGGCAGGCAGAATATTCTTGGTATCATTGGGCAAAAATTCCCAAATAATAAATATCCTTTCAGCATATTGTAATTCAAGTGTTCTGAGAGAAACTAGACTTCTGCTATGCTATTAGGAGCACTGGAGGACACAGAGGGACGTGATCTCATGCACTACTGTCACTGACCATTTGATTAAAAAAAACATCATCATAGCACTGCAGCTTTAAATCCTCAGATGTTTTTAAATTGTCAAATAATCTATTTGATGATGCACTTTTATTCTTATTTAGTTAACTAGTGGATTGTACCTGGCAGAGAGAGGCCACCTTCTCATCAGCGTGGGCCATGGGGTGCTCTGTGAGGGTGGAGTAGGGCATGTCTGTCGACCAGGGGTTCCAGCGGTTTATGAACGAGGCCCGAGGACGTTTGTCCCACTGGACGCGAATCCCGTAGCCTTCTCTCCTGTAAGAAAACACTGCGCTGTTAAGAGCAGTGTGACTTTAGGGATCAGCCAGCTACATGTGCCAGCAGCACACCAACGCACTGTCACCAAGCTGAGCCACATATGTTCAGAGAGAAAGACCATTTTTAACATCTATAGATGTTAAATAAATCAAGCTTATCATTACTAACTGAACATTAAATACTACCAACAATACACAACTTGAACCGTCTGTAAGAGAACCTATTTTCAGACTAAAACGTGCTGGCATACTTGTTAAGGGATTTGGGTGGGAACTCAAACTCTCCCACGGAGATGGTGTCCACGGCGTTGAGAGAGATCCTGACGACCTGCTGACACAACAGGTTGATGAAGTCGTACTTGCACACCAGCAGCGACCTGCACACACGAGCAAAAGATGTCAAAATTGTGACAAAATACGATGTCATGTTGTATATTTTAGGACAGCAACTAATGATTAGTTTCCTTGTTGATTAGATGTTTGGTCTAGAAAATGTCAGAAGATGGTGAAAAATGTGTGTTTCCCAAAGCTCAAGATGACGTCTTCAAATATCTCGTTTTGTCCACAACTCAAAGATATTCAGTTTACTGTCACAGAGGAGTAAAGAAACCAGGAAATATTCACATTTAACAAGCGGGCGGGAATCACAGATTTTTCACTTTTTTCCTTAAAATAATTACTCAAACCGATTCAGAGGCTGTAGAGGGTTCAGTTTTAGAGCTAGAATGAAGTTACAGATTCATGAAAATAGAAAAAAACAGGTCATATTAGCTCGTTTGCGAAGAGTTTAATAACGTTTAAAACTTAGGCTAAATTTTGGTGAAGAAAAACTGGCATGGCCATGTTCAAAGGGTTCTCTTGACCTCTGACCTCCAGATATGTGAATGTAAATGGGTTCTATGGGTACCCACGAGTCTCCCCTTTACAGACATGCCCACTTTATGATAATCACGTGGAGTTTTTTGAATACAGTATAAATGTGTTATTTTCTCCTATTCTTAAATGGTGTATCTGAATATTTCTGAGTCCCTAAACAGTCTTGAATTACATCTATTGGGTCTCACTGTAAAGCTGAGACTCTGGTGGAGCCAATGAGCCCAACTGTATTCATGTGTGATGATGTTAGTCCCCATAGGAGACATTTCATTGACCTCACTGTATAAAATGACCTGTGGTGACCTCTAGGATAATCACAGCCTCATGAAACTTTACAGCCACAAACTAGAGACCTAGAGCATTCAGAGGATGGATGGATCAAACTAGAGACCTAGAGCATTCAGAGGATGGATGGATCAAACTAGAGACCTAGAGCATTCAGAGGATGGATGGATCAAACTAGAGACCTAGAGCATTCAGAGGATGGATGGATCAAACTAGAGACCTAGAGCATTCAGAGGATGGATGGATCAAACTAGAGACCTAGAGCATTCAGAAGATGGATGGATCAAACTAGAGACCTAGAGCATTCAGAGGATGGATGGATCAGACTAGAGACCTAGAGCATTCAGAGGATGGATGGATCAGACTAGAGACCTAGAGCATTCAGAGGATGGATGGATCAAACTAGAGACCTAGAGCATTCAGAGGATGGATGGATCAGACTAGAGACCTAGAGCATTCAGAGGATGGATGGATCAGACTAGAGACCTAGAGCATTCAGAGGATGGATGGATCAGACTAGAGACCTAGAGCATTCAGAGGATGGATGGATCAAACTAGAGACCTAGAGCATTCAGAGGATGGATGGATCAAACTAGAGACCTAGAGCATTCAGAGGATGGATGGATCAGACTAGAGACCTAGAGCATTCAGAGGATGGATGGATCAGACTACAGACCTAGAGCATTCAGAGGATGGATGGCTTTCCTAGCTAGATTGACAATAAGGGGGTTTCTGAGCAGTTTACACAACACAAGTGCTCGCCATCCAATCGCCGAAAAATGCAATTCCTGCAAGAAATCTCCAAATGTCAAACAGTTTCTGATCCCAAATCACAGCATGTCTTTTTCTCTGGTGTTCCTCAAGGTCTTAGTGTCTTAATGTGGTATTTTGGAGGGATTATTGATCATTTTTATCAATTCTCAAGTAGTTAAATTTAGCACCAAATCTGTGTAACAAATGGTATCAACCCCAAAAATTGCTGCAACAACTTATGAGACATAATAGAGCATGGGGATGATCATCATATACTGCTATCATAATGTTCTAAACCCTTATACACTTTTACAATTGCTGATGCTGAGCAGCATCTCAAATTAATCTCCAGGTTCTCAGCTTTCAGGTGATGTGCACCACTTCTAGGTGACATCTACTGCTGACCTGCTGTCTCCCCATAAAGACCCCCTGGACCCACTAAAGAAGACTAAAACAGGTCTATGATGGGTCTAAGAGGGTTAATTGATTATCATAATAGTTGACAACTAATCAATGAATTGTTGCAGCTCTAGTATATTTCCTCAAATATATAGGTAAAATACTTTTTGACTTACCTGTCAGTTATGAGCACAAGTCTCTCCTTCTCATTGTTCCAGTGGTCGACTCTGCAGAACACAAAATTGAAAAAAAAAGTTATGAAGCACAATTTGAAACAGTTAAGGCTTAAAACAGTTGCATAGTTAAAAAAGAAAAGATCGTTTTAATGCCACTAATTTCTTTAACACATACCCTGTCATAATGGCATCATATTAAACTAGAAAATCTGAGGAATCCATTGGTACCAATCATGTCACACTAGCTTGTCATGAAGGAGGTTAAATAACGCTCCAAACTTGCGTTAAATTTTGGCGAGGAAAAACTGTCACGGCCATTTTCAAAGGGGTCCCTTGACCTCTGACCTCCAGATATGTGAATGTAAATGGGTTCTATGGGTACCCACGAGTCTCCCCTTTACAGACATGCCCACTTTATGATAATCACATGCAGTTTGGGGTCAAGTCATAGTCAAGTCAGCACACTGACACACTGACAGCTGTTGTTGCCTGTTGGGCTGCAGTTTGCCATGTTATGATTGGAGCATATTGTTTTATGCTAAATGCAGTACCTGTGAGGGTTTCTGGACAATATCTGTCATTGTTTTGTGTTGTTAATTGATTTACAATAATATATATATACATACATTTGCATAAAGCAGCATATTTGCCCACTCCCATGTTGATAAGAGGATTAAATACTTGACAAATCTCCCTTTAAGGTACATTTTGAACAGATAAAAAATGTGCGATTCATTTGTGATCAATCATGATTAACTATCATGCGATTAAATATGTAATCGATCGACAGGCCTAGTCAAATATGGTTGTACTGATATTGATAATACAACAAATCATAGTTCAGATACAAAGTAAATGACAAGACTTTATTATTCTCATGTCAGGTGCGCATCCTCAATCATGTCACGTGGAAGAAAATCACACAGTTTGAGCACCTATCAACCATCAACAACACAAAAGCGGTGAGTATTTTCCAGCCTTCATGATGAGCCTTGCAGATCACTTATTAACAGTTTGTTGTGTTTCCAGGTTGTGTAGAAGGAAGTGGAGAAAAGGCCAGCTGTTGGCAGTGATGACCTGTCCCTACACAACATCACAGCTGGCACCACCCTCTTCAACACCCAGAGCAAATGGATGTTTTGAAAAAATATCTGTCATAGTTTTGTGTTGTTATTGATTTCCAATAATAAATATAATCATACATTTGCATAAAGCAGCATATTTGTCCACTCCCATGTTGATAAGAGGATTAAATACTTGACAAATCTCCCTTTAAGGTTCATTTTGAACAGATACAAATCTCCCTGTTAAACATTTAGTTCTGTATCTGTAACAAATCTCCAGCTGGTGTGCCAGTATGTATAAGTATGATAATGATAATAACAGTTAAATGCTGCTGGATACTCACTCAGCTAGCAGCCAGACGCTGAGCACCTCTCCATCCTCAGAAGGGAGTGCCACAGTCCTGATGTCGCTCACAGCCTGCTCGATGGTACCTGGCTGAGATCAGCATCAGCACCACACATCCATCAGTTCAGACCTGACATTGCACTGTAATGCTAGTTAAAGATGATTTACCACAAGTGCATGGGTGTGTATTGGAAAGGAGTTATTTAAGAGAAGACATACGCATTGTAGTCTAATAAAAAACGAAATCACACGTACCCTGAACACGAAATAGTCCTTCACTTTCGCTTGCATGGTGGGGTTGTGCACATGGAAAGGCGTCAGCGTCTGCAGCGGAGGGCAGCAGGCTCCGTGTCCGAGGCTCCGTGCGGCCTCCGGCGGCGTGAAGGCGACCTCGACCCCCTCCTCGGTGTCTGCCGGGTGGAGGATCGCTGCGCCCGGACTCTCCGGCTCCACCGTGTCGTTCAGCTGCAGCATGCTGCAACAAACAGTGCGCCAGGTGTTAGATCAGACGATGTCCTGTCCGAGATGCACACTCACCCATTGCGCACCAATGATGTTTTGATTGTGAGGAAGTCTGCGAGGAAGTAGATCCCCCCACCACCACCCAGACAATCTCCCTCCTCTTAAAGGGACATCATGTTTCTAGAGACGACGAGCCCCCTTTTCACAATTATCACTTCTATGTTCTATGAGGACTAAAGTCGGGTGTCAGTTTGATTTTACGCATCACATTAACCCGTTAATATATACCACGGTGCATGAGGGCCACATTGAGGGGGGGGGAATCTGAGATTTCGAGAATAAAGTCATAATATTACGAGATAAAAGTCGTAATTTAATGAGAATAAAGTCGTACTATTTAGAGAAAAAAAACTTGTAATATTACGAGAATAAAGTCATAACTTTACAAGAATAAAGTCGTGTAATATTATGAGAATAAACTTTACGGGAAAAAAGTCGTACGAGAATAAAGTCCGAACTTTACGAGAATAAAGTCATAACTTTAATAACGACGTGCGCCAAGTGTTAGATCAGACGATGTCCTGTCTGAGATGCACACTCACCCATTGCGCACCAATAATGTTTTGATTGTGAGGAAGTCTGCGAAGAAGTAGATCCCCCCCACCACCACCCAAATAATCTCCCTCCTCTTAAAGGGACATCATGTTTCTAGAGAGGACAAGCCCCCTTTTCACAATTATCACTTCTATGAGGACTAAAGTCGTTAATATATACCACGGTGTATTAGGGCCACATCGAGGGGAAAACAAATCTGAGATTTCGAGAATTAAGTCATAATATTACAAGATAAAAGCCGTCATTTAATGAGAATAAAGTCGTTCTATTTCGAGGAAAAAAAACTTGTAATATTACGAGAATGAAGACAACTTGACGGGAAAAAAGTCGTAATATGAGACTAAAGTCATAACTTTACAAGAAAAGAAGTCATAATATTAAGAGAATAAAGTTGTAATTTAATGAGAATAAAGTCGTACTATTTCAAGAAAAAAAAGTTGTAATATTACGAGAATAAAGTCATAACTTTACGAGAAAAAAAGTAATTTCCTCCTCTCAAGAGTCAGTTTCTCCATCAGGTCCGTGTGGTTCTTTCTTCAGAATAAACGCAGTTTCCTGCACAATCTTTTCCGGTTCTGATACGGATGATGATGTGGTGCTGATGAGTCAAAAGATGAAGTATTTGTGAAACCTAAACTAAAGGATAACACAGACGTTGATGAGATTACAAGCTCCATTTTCAGCTGAGAAGCTCTAGACTTGTCATATTATGACTTTATGATTTAGTACTTGTGTTTGGTTTTGGGAGAGACTTGTTGATGAGGCTGTGGTGAAGATCACAGATTACATAAACTGCAGATGAAAGCTGCTTCCTGCCAGTGAATGTTTTGTTTTTGTAACATGGTGTTGTTGTTCTGGGTCAGACTTTTACTGTGCTGGATTTATTGAGGAAGCAAAGAGAGAAACTTGTTCTTTATTACTCGTCTAACTTGGGTTTCTGGGAAGTCTCTGCTTATCTCAGTTCATTAATCTCACGGAGGTCACTATATCTGACTGTGTGATTAATGTTTGAACAGGTCGATGATAATGTTTACTACTCCTTCAATTACTTGGTTTTTTTATTAAGTTATTAGATTTTTAGTGAGGATGACAATCACATCTATCTAGTAGTGTTTGTCTTAGAACCTGCCAGTGTCATCAGCCATGAGGTGATAACGCTATGAAGTTACGCTAAATTTTGGCGATTTGTCCATTTTCAAAGGGGTCCCTTGACCTCTGACCTCCAGATCAGTGAATGTAAATGGGTTCTATGGGTACCCACGAGTCTCCCCTTTACAGACATGCCCACTTTATGATAATCACATGCAGTTTGGGTCAAGTCATAGTCAAGTCAGCACACTGACACACTGACAGCTGTTGTTGCCTGTTGGGCTGCAGTTTGCCATGTTATGATTGGAGCATATTGTTTTATGCTAAATGCAGTACCTGTGAGGGTTTCTGGACAATATCTGTCATTGTTTTGTGTTGTTAATTGATTTCCAATAATAAATATATGCATATATTTGCATAAAGCAGCATATTTGCCCACTTCAATGTTGATAAAAGAATTAAATACTTGACAAATCTCCCTTTAAGGTTCATTTTGAACAAAAAATGTGTGATTAAATTTATTTAACCGATTGACAGCCCTAAATATAATACATAATATAATTCATTTTTAGTAAACTGATTCAAGGAATGTAAGCTATGCTCCAACATACAGGTACTAATAGATCATTCATGTTTGTGTGCTGTGTTTTCAGTGTTGTTTCCCGGATGACACGCCCCAAATCATAACTGTTATCAAAAGGATCTCCTGCACATGTTCCTGATAAGTATTTCTAGTAATGATTGATCAGCAGAAGACACTATTTAAGGCCGGGTATTAACACAGGAACCACAAAGTAGAACTGCATACATAGACTGCCACTTTGAAAATGGAGACGACGGCGTGTTTTCCACTGTTGCTGCTGATCTGCTCTCTCTCCACGGCTCAGCTTCAGACAGAGTCTGACAACGACATTATTCCACAAGGAAAGCAAACTGAATCTCAGGGAAGAGAACCAACAAATGCCTCTCACCACCAACAGACCTGCACACAAGACATCAATGCTGTGCTGAGAGAGATGAGCGCTGCGTTGGCTGAACAGAGGGTGGAGACGAGGCACATAAAAGAATGATGTCATTCACTTCCACACAGTGAGGCATACAGTTTATTAATCAAACACTGGTATCTGATCGGAACTCGGTATCGGCCGATACCCAAAGCCCAGGTATCGCTATTGGGACTGAAAAAGTCGGCTTGGTGCATCCCTAGTTTTGCTGCGTCTGTACTAATTTGATTTGAAATGAGCAACTTTATGCTGAATCTGTTTTTGAGATTTATGTAATTTTGCTTTTCAAAGGTTTGATAGTTAACCTTCCACATTACACATTTAAACTGCTGTTGTCACAGACGTTGATGAGATTACAAGCTCCATTTTCAGTTGAGAAGCTCTACACTTGTCATATTATGACTATGATTTAGCCCTTGTGTTTGGTTTTGGGAGAGACTTGTTAATGTCAGTAAGTCATTGAATCTTTTTTTTGTTTTTAGTACAGGCTGCTATGCAAAAGACTGAAGTGGACAAGCTGAAGCAACAACTACAAGGTATATGTTTATATTGAGCAATGATGAATATTATGTTATTATTATATGTAGGGCTGTCGAGATAACACCTTAATGCAAATTCATTTCAATGCCACTCATTTCTTTAACGCATTAACGCAACTTGTGATATTTAGGTTGGAGCAGCTCAGTTTTAAAGCTAGTAATGAAGATACTGGTATCATATGGAACTAGAAAACCTGATGAATCCATTTGTACCAACCAGGTCGTACTAGCTTGTCATGAAGGAGGTTAAATAATGCTCCAAATTTACGCTAAATTTTGGCGAGAAAAAAACTGTCAAGGCCATTTTTCAAAGGGGTCCCTTGACCGCTGACCTCCAGATCAGTGAGTGTAAATGGGTTCTATGGGTACCCACAAGTCTCCCCTTTATAGACATGCCCACTTTATGATAATCAGATGCAGTTTGGGGCAAGTCATAGTCAAGTCCTCTGCAGCTTTGGGGACAGAGCATTCTCCAGGGCAGCTCCCAGGCTTTGGAACTCCCTCCCACAAGACATCAGAGACCCTCTCACTATTTCAGTGCTCAAGACCCATCTCCTCTCCTCTGCCTACTCCTAGCCATTTGTCCGTATGAGTGTGCGCCTGTGTGTGTCTCACACTGCTTCCCGTTTATATTGGTAAGCGTCTTTGAGTCACTGAAAAGCGCTATAAAAGTCAAATTTATTATTATTAAGTCAGCACACTGACAGCTGTTGTTGCCTGTTGGGCTGCAGTTTGCCATGTTATGATTTGAGCATATTTTTCATGCTAAAAGCAGTACCTGTGCAATTAACTTGTGATCAATCGTGATTAATTATGGACAATCATGGGATTAAATATTTAAATGATTGACAGCCCTAGTTATGTCAAAATTGCATATTAGAGACAATAAGAGAACACTAAAAGACTTTTTCCTACATATATTTACGAGGGATTTTCACACACACTAATGAAAACGGTGACGATGAAATACTTTTAACGGTCAAAGATTGTTTGTAATGGCCAGCCGAGACTGCAGCTTCCTAGCGAGCTCTTCAGACGCCATGGTGGAGGAGAGTAGCACGCTGTTGACGGAGGCTGGAGGAGGAATGGAGCCTGACAGCCGTCTCTAGTCTCTAGTACCAATCTGTCGCTAAGCGACCGCACACCACCGACACTGCTTCCGGTCACACATTTCAAAATAAAAGACGGTCATCTTTCACTACCCTATATAGAATGGTGACAAGCACGATTATACACAGAATAATGACGTGACTGAAGTTAGAAACAAGCTCATTACTGTAACCATCACATTGCTGCAACATCATCCTCTTTAAAACGAGTATGTTTCTCTCTCTCAGTCAAACAGGTGGCTTTCTCAGCCTCTCTGTTGGCTTCAGGCTCAGGACATGTCGGACCATTTAACACACTCACTCCTCTGGTCTTCAGATACGTCGTCACAAACATCGGAAATGCCTACAACCCAAACACAGGTACTTGAATTCACAAATTTAAATTTCTATCTTGCCTTTTTGTCTATGTTGCCTCCAACTAGATCATCAACAGATGATTCTCAGGTTACATTCACTGACAAAAACTCTCCCACAGGTTTTTTCATTGCACCAGTAAGAGGAGCCTACCACTTTGAGCTCTACATAGATGGAAATTCACATACTTCAGGTGCTGTGTTGGTCAAGAACGGAGAGCATATTTTTATTTCATATGAGACTGAGCAATCTGGCCACGCCAGCTCTGCTAATGGCGCCACACTGCTTCTAGAGGTCGGAGATATTGTGTTTCTGCGTCTGTGGGCTAACACAAGAATATTTGACAATGAAAACCACCATAGCACCTTCAGTGGCCATCTGCTTTTCACCATGTAAATGGGAAACGGTCCTTTTTCTTCAGCTATACAATAGCCGTGCACACACTGCAGCAGCGTATTAGTACTCGTTGATAAAAATATCAGTTATTTTTTACTTAATATGAAAGTTGATTGACTACGCTTCACAACAACAATAATCTTTTTAATGAGAAAATGTTCATGAAATTTTTCATCTGTGTCTTTCTGGATTTGCCTCAAAATACACAGTGAGGGAATCAGGGTCTGAAATTAGCACCCGCCAAATGTGGGTAAATTGTTGGCAGTGGCAGGTAAAATTGTCAGGCCATTCGCCACTTTGGCAGACAGGGAAAACGCTAGAGATGGGAATAGAGAACCGGTTCCTTTAATGAACGGGTTCTTAGTTGTCCGATTCCTCGGCATCACATGACTCCGTGACTATCGATTCCTCTGTATTGATGCTTTCTGACAGATACGCATGCACAATGATGCACACGCACACTGTATCACTTTTCAGTTTGGCGCTACTAAACCTGACGGGGCGCACACTATTATTTCCCTGATAATGCGACACTGAACAACAAAAACAGGAGGAGAGTTAGAAACGTTAACTGTTAGCAGCCGGTGGGCAGTACAGTCCTGTTTGGCTAAATAGTGGAGCTACTAACGTTAACAGAGGTGCCATTGAGTTATTATTATGAGGTGTTCAAACTCTGCCTAGGAAAAATTACTATTGGGCGAAGGTAAATTACAACGTTATGTGTTCAAATGTTCGAATGTAATTCGGAGCTGTTTAACTTCCTAACACTAGTTCTAAGCAGCTTGCCAATATTTTTTTTAATCAAAGCAAATATTTAAATAATCATAATCATTTAAACTGTGTTTTTATGCAAACAACCACTACAGATGACAATAACGTAATACAGTACTGTGTACAGTATCAGAAAAATAGGGCTCCCCGGAACTTACGGTGTAATTCAAATACTGTAATAAACCATTCATATGATGTTTTTTGTGTAAAATATATCGAACATTGAATGACATCAGATCTAAAATGTTATTACTTTGTTTAGCACAGAGATTTCAAAAGTGGCAGATCAAATTTCTGTGAGTGGCAGACAAAAATAAAATACTTGTGTACTGTGTGTAAATGATCTGATTACTGCTCGTTGGACCACAGCATCCAATCAAACCACTTCATCTTTTCCCCTTTACTTTGTTCAATAGAAACTTGAATTGTCTTGTACTGTTAATATGAGACGGGGAATTCCCTTTATTCGTTTGAATACATGAGAAAGTAGTTATCTGAATGTATCTAATTATCTAGACAGTACTGCATCAGTACCAGCAAATTAAAGTCTCCTTTACAGTATTTATCTTGTACATGAAAGCTGGATGACAAAGCTTCACGGCAACAATAATTTGTACATATTGTATATTTTCAAGTTCTCTTACATTTTAATAAAAGCACATACATATCACTGCAATGCTATCTGTGTACTTTTCTACAACACATGGTAAATATTTAAAAAAAAAAAATCTTGTCATGTTAGCAGAAAACTAAATAAATGTGTAGTATCTGTTTGGTAATAAGAAATTATTAGATTAGTATGTAAGTATACAGTGTAGTATTACTATAAGTATAGTAGTAAGTATTGTTATAATTGAACAATGGTTACCAACTACTCAAACATCTACTTGTTTTACAAAGAGTGAGTAATTATAATGTGATTTAAACTGACTGGTTAAAATCAATGAGATTATAGTGACCATCTTATTTAATACACAGTAATGGTGTTTTGATTGGGGCTGTCAACCGATTAAAATAGTTCATCATGATTAATCACAAATTAATTGCGCATTTTTTATCTGTTCAAAATGTACCTTAAAGGTAGATTTCTCAAGTATTTAATACTCTTATCCACATGGGAGTGGGTAAATATGCTTGTTTTATGCAAATGTATGTATACATTTATTATTCAAAATCAATTCACAACAAAAAACAATGACAGATATTGTCCAGAAACCCTCAGTGTAAGAATACTCTGTTATAAGTAAAAGACATGCATTCAAAAGTATTACCATCATTATATAGTAACAAAAGTATTACTCATTATGCAGAATGGCTCATTTGAGAATAATATATTATTACTGGAATATAATTATTGATGGATTTAATTAACCTGTGCATCACTTTAATGTTGCAGCTGTTGGAGCTCATTTAAACTACTTTATATACTACTGGGTAGCTTAACCTATAATAATGCATAATTCATTAGTTGATTTATATTTTGTATTATTAATCTGAATCTTCATAGAAAAATAAAGCTGTCAAATAAATCTAGTAGAATAAAAAGTGCAATATTTCCCTGTTTTCCCTGACTGTTTTTTCAACATACTATAGCATGACTTTTTTTTGACATACTATATATGACTTTTTTCGACATACTATACTATAACTTTTTTTCGACAAACTATACTATGATTTTTTTTCAACATACTATACTATGACTTTTTTTCGACTTTTTTTTTAAATACAATACTATTTTTTTTTTTTTTGACTTTTGGACATACTATACTGTGGACGGGGCCGGCAGCAAAACTGATGGGAGCAGTTTTGCTGCCGGCCCGTCCACAGCAGTACAGCTTTGCTCCTCTGCTGGTACTCCTGTCTGTTTCTCCAAATGGTGGCGTGCGGACCACCATCTACTGTAGGCAATACACAAGCAAGTCAACGCGAGTCAATCTCCATAGACACCCATGTTAAAACTTTACAGCAGAAATAAATAAAAATAGTTCATCAGAAATGTATAAAGTACGTGTGAAAGACCCATATAAAGAGAAAGTGACAGAAGCAAAGGGGCGATATATTACGAAAGGTTATAATATAGATCCTAAAGAATTAGGAGGACCTTCACAGTCACTGATGTGTTTTGGCGTCAGTGACAACATGTGAACAGTTCAAAATATGTAAATATTTTGAGGCCGATGTCCGATTTAGAAACAGGTAGGTTTATTACATTAAGATCTACAAGCCAAATACGAACTACACAATCATCCGGACGAAGATAAGCTAGCTAATGTTATGTCAACTGAATACTAACAAAACGTCGGCTAATACTGCATATTTAAAAGTGACTGTTTGTAACTTCTTACACGTATAAATCAATCTGGGTCGGTGTCCGGTGTCGCTCGCGTGTGGCTACTCTGTTTAGACTCAGACTGCAACACAAACTACATGGAAGCACCATGTGGTTTGGTCTCCAGGGCCGGAGTCTCTGCTGTACTCTGCTCCTCTGCCTGCCTTCACTCACACACACCGCGCTCGTTGCCGCTCTTTCGCTCCACTCTCACGTGCATGCGCGCACACTCCACACTGCAGAAGAGTTAGTTTAGCTCTGAGAATATCTAGTAAATGTACAGTGGACGTTTGTGCAGAAATAACTGCTGCAGCTCCTCCAGACCAACAGAGGTTTCCCGTGTCTTGTGAAGTGACGGGGCTCCGCAGAGAGAAACATTATCGTCTCCGACCAAAACTCCGGTGTCTCCCCTGTTCCCTCCGGCCGCGATCGGGAGGCTGAAACAGGAAAAGCCAACACTAGGATCAGCATTGATTCATGGAGAGACCTTCGTCTGGTCAACTAACATTACTGCCAAGCAGCTGAAATATAGAGTGATATTGTGGTTTTAGCTGACGTGTGTCGCCTCACTGTGTTGACGGATGCTCGCCTACATTCACGTAGCGCATGCACACGGGTGAGCCTGAGCAACAGCACGCTGACCTTCGTTGACTTAACTTAACTGTACTATAGAAATATAATATCTGGTTGCTATGGTTACAGTGCCAAAAACAGTAATGCATTTTTTTCTTATTAATTTAATTTTAATTCTCGCGAAGTTCCACATTCTCAAGTGTAAATTTAACACAATAAAAAGCCTAATTTCTTTGTATTTATGAAAGAAATGGAATTATATCGGTCAACAATTTCTTCCTCACAAAATAAGAAAACAATGAAAACAATGAATGTATGCAATATCTTTAAAATTTTTAAGTGAAATTATTGTCATTCTCTCGCGTGGTCTCTTTTTTTTTTTTTTTTTTTAATATCTGTTGTCCTTTAATGTTTGGCACAGCTCTTTGTTTATGTTTTCGCTATGCTTCTTCTGTATGTAAATGAGATACTAAACTATTACTTTTTTCCCGACATTTTTCGACATACTGTACTTTGACTTTTTTTCCAACTTTTTTCTTCATACTTTACTATGACTTTTTATTCTAAATAATATACTGACTTTTTTTTTTACTTTTTTCAACATACTATGCTATGTCTTTTTTCAACTTTTGGTTTTAAATGTTTTCTGCTGTTACTATGGATACTGTCATTTTGAAATAAAAAATATATTTAAAAACCCCCCCCAAAGAAACAGTCTATGGTAGGCTAACGCCGGGGCCACACAGCGCGCATCATGCTCGCGTGACGGCAACATCGCGTGTTGTTTTTTATTTCGGCGTCCATGTTAACAGGTTAGAGTGGACACACTGCCCGCACGTCAGACGCACGTCAGACGTGCGTCTATTTTATAGAATAGAAGGCTCGCCTATTTTTCACGCTTGCCGCTTACCTCTCGGCTGCGTCTCCCAGCAGCAACAGACAGTGAAGGTGATCTATTGACAGTATATGAGCAAGATTACTACAGTTTCCATGTCTAGACATCTGTAGAATATGTCACTGACCATCAATATTTTACACTTCCTATCTAGATTTCAAAATAAAAGTCCTCTAGCGTTTTTAGTGCACAGAATCATTCATTCATTAACACAATGCTTTTATTCTGAAATACTCTAAATAAAGCAGTTGTCTGCTTGCAGGTTTCCATCAAGTTAATATAGTACAGGCTTTTAATTATGTAAACACTGTAGTAGTCATAGCAGAAACCCTACATATGCTATACATATAATAGACTGGGTTAATAGGTTATAAGAACATCAGGTGATAGTTGGCAGTATTTTTCAGATGCTCTCTCTCTCGCTCTCTCTCTCTCTCTCAACAAACACCACGTAACTTTATTGTTCTTTCTTTTAGAGGTGTTATTTAATTTTTTTAAAGATATTTAATAATAATTTTCGTTTTCTAAAGGTTAACAAATAACGAAACTGTTTATTTTGCTTTGTTTTATAATAATAAAAAAAAAACACTTTACTTATATTTATCATTCTGAAATACTTCAGGTGTTTTTCTCCATCAAGGCGCAGTTCAGCAACAAGGTGGTAAAAAGCTCCAAGTTGCCTGAGATGTCGGAACATCAGCATTTATAATGTAAATTGCTGTCCCGCCTCAGATGTAAATTAAGTCGTTTCCGATAAAAGCCAATGCTGTAGAACAGGAACCCGAAACCCCCTGGAAATGTTGTTTAAAACTGTGCCAGTCAAAGTGAAGAGGGATTGCTGTAGGCTCTCTCTTACTACTAATGTATTTATTTATTTTTTTGTATTAATATATAGCCCACAGAAATCCCTCTTCACTGTCAATGAAGAGGGATATATATATATATATATATATATATATATATATATATATATATATATATATATATATATATATATATATATATATATATATATATATATATATATATATATATATATATATATATAGCCCACAGAAATCCCTCCTCATTGTCAGTGAAGAGGGATTTATATATATATATAAATCCCTCTTCACTGACAGAAAAGAGGGATTTATATGGGCTACATATTAATATTTATGTATGAATTTATTTGCTTGTTTTTAATAATATTTACAAATTACCACACAGTTCTTACCCTTTTTTGTCTTAAATAAATATACATCACATTTATTATGAAGTTAAATGGCCATTAAAAGGCAAACTCTATGTAGAAAGAAAGGGCTGTCAGCAACAGCAAAAACACAGCTGACAGGTAGCTCCGGGACGCTCCCGAGACGTGGGTAACTTGCGTCTAGTGTGAACACCCTAGGTGGGCATGATGCGGCCACGACGTGACGCTGCCGTCACGCGAGCATGATGCGCGCTGTGTGGCCCCAGCGTAATGGACTAACTATGGATAAGTAGACCTGCCTCATACAACACTTACAAACAGCCGAACTATCCCTTCAACCTGCACACAAACCCGCTCCCTTGACTTCCCAGCGACAGGCAACAAGTCACTCAGAGAAAACTAAACACTAACCGGCTGTTTACATCTCTTTACCGGATTCTTACCGGATTCTTACCGTGTAAAAAACTTCCAAATCTTCCAGCTTCCGCACCGCGGACGCCATTGAGCGTTAATTGCACTGATTGTAGTGATGGGAATTCCGGCTCCTTTTAGGGAGCCAGATCATTTGGCTCAGCTCACCAAGAAGAGCCGGCTCTTTCGGCTCCAAAACGGCTCTTCAACTTTTACCACTTCTGCCTTTTATTGTTCAGCCAAATTTAGCTTTAGCTGTTTTGACCTATGATTAGTACGTGTGCAGATATATCACTTAAAGGGACTGTTTGTAACTTTTTACACGTATAAATGTACCGGGTCAGGATCCCATGCACGCTTGCATATGCACGCTTGCATATGCACGCTTGCATATGCACGCTTGCATATGCACGCTTGCATATGCACGCTTGCATATGCACGCTTGCATATGCACGCTTGCATATGCACGCTTGCATATGCACGCTTGCATATGCACGCTCGCCTGTGGCTGGAGTCTCTGCTCCTCTGCTTGCCTTCACTCACACATCGCGCTCGTTCTCGCTCCACCTCACGTTAGGCGCGCACACTCCACACTGCAGAAGAGTTAGTAGCTCTGAGAATATCTAGTGGATGTACAGTGGATGTTTGTGCAGAAATGAATGCTGCAGCTCCTCCAGACCAACAGAGGTTTCCCGTGTCTTGTGAAGTGACGGGGCTCCGCAGCGAGAAACGTTATCGTCTCCGACCGGGTGCTGGTGTCTCCCTGCGGCCGCGCTCGGAGGGGGATCAGCATTGATTCATGTAGAGACCTTCGTCTGAAAAAAAGAAAAAAACGGCTCTCGGACGGGAGCCGGCTCTTATCGTTCATTTAGAAGAGCCGGTTGAAAGAGCCGACTCGTTCGTGTCCAACACATCACTAACTGATTGGGACGTTCGGTGCAGCCGGCGACGCGGTGACGTCATACATCATGTTCTGCGTAGAAATGTGCGTACCGACCCTGGTTCTCCAAAGACTTCCACCTAATGCACTTACACACACCTTACACCGCAAAGAAAAGACCTGTGTGTACAAGAACAGGTGACAGGGAACAGTAGCAGCTACATAATACAAGTTGCAAGCTGCAATAAAAAAAAAAAAAAGTCCAGCAACATTTATCAAACATGACGGATATACTATAGTATGATATTTTTTTCATGATATTTTTATGACATACTATACTATGATATTTTTGTTATTATATTTTTATGACATACTATTCCATGATATTTTTTAATGATATTTTTGTGACATACTATACTATGATATTTTTAATGATATTTTTATGGCATACTATTCTATGATATTTTTTTCATGATATTTTTATGACATACTATACTATGATATTTTTTTATTATATTTTTATGACATACTATTCCATGATATTTTTTAATAATATTTTTGTGACATACTATACTATGATATTTTTAATGATATTTTTATGGCATACTATTCTATGATATTTTTTTACCATGCCATACTATACAATAATTTTAATACAATGGCTTTTTATTACTTTTTAATGACATTTTTTATGACTTTTTTATGGCATACTATACAATTAGTTTTTCGTGGCATACTATACTATGATATCTTTTGTGACATACTATACTATGACATTTTATATTACTTTTTTTAAGGAAATTTTTATGGCAAACTATACTATGACATGTTTTATGAAATTTGTTATGCCATACTATTACTTTTTAATGGCATAATATACTATATATTTTTAATTATATTTTTAATGGCATACTATACTATGATTTTAATACAATGACTTTTTAATTACTTTTTAATGAAATTCTTTTGTAACATATTATACTATGACATTTTGTACTATATTTTTAATTACATTTTTATGGCAAACTATACTATGACATTTTTTATGCGACACTATTACTTTTTAATAGCATACTATACTTTGATATTTTTTAATGATATTTTTATGGCATACTAAACTATGATTTTAATATAATGGCTTTTTTTTACCACTTTTTAATGACAATTTTGTTATGGCATACTATACTAAAATTTGAATACAATTCTTTTTAATGTCATTTTTGTGGTTTAGTATGGCATTTTTTATGACTTTATTATGACATACTATACCATGACATTTTTTTTAATGGCATACTATACTATTGATGCGTTGATGAACAATTCCCATAACATTCATAAGGTGCCACTAGTTGCTATGCAACCAGTATCTTTCTAAAAGTTGTCGTTCCTAACCTGACAGACGCTGACAGCTCACAAATACACAGCGGACATGTCATTTAAAAAGCACACAGGTTTTATTGCATATCAATTTCATGTATAAATTCTTCATAGCATTGGAAAGATTACATTTGGTATACATTGCTATTCTACAGAATTAACATCAGAGTCATATCTTTTCAATGAAATTTCTCTAAAGTACATCTTCAATAATCACAAGCATCAAAAGAACTGCAATTTTCAGAATTGTTCAATATTATTCTACAATCCTTTATTGTTTTTCATTATGTCTTCTCCCACAAGTCTTTTCTAATGTCTTTCAGAGCCACCTGCCCAAACATCTGTAAGGCAGTCAAGAACTTGAAGTCAAACCTACCAAACTAACCACATGTACAATAAGTGCATCTACGGATTTATTTTTTTCTTTCATTTTTTTTTTCTCATTTTTTGATTTGATACACATTTCACAAATGGACATCATTATGACCGCTAAACACGTCATGCACAATATCTTTTTTTTGTTTGTTTGTTTTCAATAAACATAACAGAGGCGATATACAACTCAGATTCAAACAAAACAAGCACCATCCATTTAAACCCATATTTTTCAATGATTTTTTTTTCTTCAGACAAATGCACCATTGTTTTTCATTCTTTAAAATACTATACAGTTAAAAAGAAACAATATGTATATTTTTTTTACTTTCTCCTGTAACAGTGGGGGGAAAAACAGCAACCATGTTCTATTATGCTGGAACATATTTCAGCGACCATCTGCCAGAATACTTTCTGAAGTTGGCAAAATGGAATACTTCAATGCCTTCAATTCCTTTGCTTTACACAGCGCGTACTTATTACAGTAGTCCATGACATGAATTACTACATATAGTCAACCTAAAAACTTCGCAACCCAAGCCTTTACATTTTATAACCACGACTTGGGAAAACAATGTGTTTACTGTGAATGAAATCTCATTCAGTAGAATTATTAAAAAAAAGACTTCTGTCTTTAGAAAAAATGAGATGATGCAGCAGTCCTCATCAGCATCACACCGCCGCCACCTGCTGTCGTGAATAAAAATTACAGTGCTTTCTGTTTCAGATTTATCTTATCTCTCTCTGTGTGGAGCTCAAAGTTGCTCATCTACTGAAACTAATCTGAAAATGTATCCGTGTTCTACGTTCTAGAGACCTAAGCCTGATCAATGTATGGCTTGGACCCACATGGTTTAAGTACTAGTTTGAAAATACAGCATCAGGCCTAGTTCTGAGAGTCCCAGTAAGTACGCAGGGAGGACCAAGGCAACAATGATCAACAATGCTCGCCCTCCCCTGCTCCTGCAGCTATCTACACTTATCTACAGTACACATGACTCATGCCCTCCGTGGCACCGCTACCTTGTAGACCACATGGAATGAGTTTTTAGTATGATCTCAGAAGAAGGGAATATAAAGTTAAACTCCCTATCCAGAATTAACAACACATTGTTTTTTGCATGTGTTGGAAGGACCAACCAGCATAATTATGATGTCCATTTTAACACTATCTGTGGTTTAGTTTACTCTTTTTGTTTTTGTTTTGTTTTGGTTTCATGAGTCCTTGCCTTCATTCTTGCATGACCGGCGATTCTGTCGCTCCAGTGCGGCGAAGACCAGATGTTCATGCAGATGTTGGACCATGTAGTATAGGATAACTAATTTTTAAAAAGAATATTCATTGTTTACATGTATCAAATGAAAAGCAGAGGGGAACTTGATGTGGTAGATTCAATAATGTGACAACGTAATGCCCTTTTCTGACATTCATAGTGAAAGTTGTCCAAGTCTGCCCCCCCTCCCCCTCCCCCCGTCTATAATACTTGAACCAATTGAACAAGACACATTCAGCATACTGGGTAAAAATGGTTGAACTGAAAATAAGAAAGAAAAAAAAAACTAAACACTGCAGGACGTTACATTGCCAAATAGGATCTAAAGCTAACTACAGCTATCTTTCACTATAAATAAAAACAATTAATTTCATGGGTTCTTTCCATTTTGGCACACTAACGCATCAAAACCAGAGATTCTGAATCTCTCCTCACGTTCTGATAGGCGTTCATTCCTTCAGTATCAAGAAAAGAGGGATGAAATGACGTCTTCATTTTCAACTCCTCCAGTCATGACAAAAACAACCAAAAATAAATACATACACACACACTTCTGAAATCAAATATATAAGAGCGTAATAATAAGGAAAAAAAAAAAAACTATGACAGCAAATGCAAGCCCCTTGGAAATGAAATGATTGTCAGAGAACAAAACATTTTCTATGGGTTATTTGGCACATACCACTCTTGCTATGAACATCTAGGTTATTTTGTACATCATATGACAATATCATACAATTTTGGTCCTTCTCTAAAATAATTATATTAACAATTTAGCACTGTGGTGCCTACGACAAAACAATACTGTGGTATCTAAGAGGAGAGAAAGTAAATAAAATTAACAAATGACGATGAAACAAAACAAGCAGAGAAAGACGTTCCTCATTTTTTTTGAGTATGATTTTTAAATTCATTTTTCAGCATGATCAAATTGGGCAGCCAATTACAACGGCTAGTGTCCCAGATAGCTCATCAAAAATCCCCAGTTGCTGTGCACATTTGAACATCGTTCTCCATGTAATCATTCAAAAAATCAACAGTCTACTGGAACAGTCATTTCCTCAAGTAACATTTAGTGTGGTGCTATTGTTGATTCTGCAGTTTTATAACTGAAACAAGATCAGTAAATGAATTGCCTGTGATTGGTGTGGGGTGGGGGGGACCTGGAGACAATAGTGCACGCGCCCACTATGTTCCTGGTGAAACACACCACCATGTGGACATGCAGTGCTAATGCAGTGCTGATGCTGCAGTGCTTGAAGTAGGCGGTGTACACAGACTTTAGAGACGTACTAGTCATTAAGTGTCTTTATGAGAGCCTTATGTCGGGTCTCTGTGGTGCTGGAGTGAGCCTTGTGGACTTGGGGAGGATCAGAGTGATGCAGAGTTTCAATGCTGTTGAGAAGCATTCATCATGTCCTTCACATCAACAGGAGCTTAGCAGTGCTT
Organism: Sebastes fasciatus; assembly: GCF_043250625.1. Lineage (NCBI taxonomy): Eukaryota > Metazoa > Chordata > Actinopteri > Perciformes > Sebastidae > Sebastes > Sebastes fasciatus. The sequence goes on along the minus strand of NC_133802.1, from coordinate 33,872,748 downwards.
TCTTTTTGACAGAGTCTTGCGAGACGCCTCACCAAGGGACAATCTCTCCCTCCTATCTCTCACTCACTCACTCACTCACTCACTCACTCACTCACTCACTCACTCACTCACTCACTCACTCACTCACACACACACTCACTCACTCACTCACACACACACACACACACACACACACAAATGAACACACATCTCCACACAAACATATTCTTTCTATCTTGAATGTATGTGACACTGAATTCTTCTCCGGCCTCCACATTTCTCACTACTCATGTCCACCCCGTCTCTTTGTTTCTATCCATTTTGTGAAACTAATGTTCCTCCTACTCTTCCTCCCACTTCCTCTCTCTCCCTCTCCCTCTCTCTCTCCCTCTCTCTCTCTGTCTGTCTGTTTCTCTCTGGTCTAGATGTGGTTGAGCGGGTGAAAGCTGCTCGTCTCAGACGGTCCACCTCCCATGCTCAGCCAAGTGTCCAGAGAGTTCTGGGAGGGCGCGTGCAAAGGGTTGTTCTCCGAGAGAGACAGCATCATTGCATAAGCCTGCGGGAGAAGACAGGGACGTTTAACGAGAGGAAACTCAATATTTTACAACACTCATTTTCTGTAACATTGTCTTCGTGAAAATTACATTTCTATGACATTTTTATGGCATATTATACTATGACATTTTTATATGACGTTTTCTGTGGCATACTACCGGTATACTATGATTTTTTTAATGACATTTTTAGGACAAACTGTAATATGACTTTTTTATGACTTTACTATACTATGCTATTTTGCATGATTTTATATGGCATACTATAATAAGACGCTTTTTTATTATTTTTTTTATTGCATTCTCAACTATTCTTTTTAATTATGGGAAACTACACCATGACTTTTAATAACTTTTTTATTGCATACTATGCTATGACTTTTTTTATAACGTACTTTACATTGTTATATCTTTACGACAGTTTCTGTCACATATTATAGTATGACATTTTTATATGACATTTTTAGGACAAACTGTAATATGACTTTTTTATGACTTTTTATGGAATACTATCTATATCTATGATATTGTTTGATATTTTTTTAATGGCATAATATACTATGACATTTTCTTTCATATTTTATGACATTTTTTTATACTTTTTATTGTATACTGTACTAAGACATTTTTTGTATGATATTCTTTTATGCCATGCTATATACTAAGAAATTCTTTTAGGATTTTTTATTGAAAACTGTACTATGACATTTTTTATCACATTTTTTATGGTATACTATAATATGACTTTTCATAACATTTTTGACACTTTTTTATGGCATACTGTACTATAAACATTTTTTATGATATTATTTTATGACGTGCTATACTATGACATTTTTGAATTTTTGTGCCATACTATACTATATAATTTTTTTTATGGCATACTACTGTATACTGTGCCATTTTTTTATGATTTTCTTTAAGACATACTATACTATAAGTGTTTTTTATTGCATACTGTACTATGACATCTTTTATGATATTCTTTTATGACATGCAATACTATGCTATTTTTAATGATTTTTATGGCATACTATAATAAGACTTTTTTTAATGATTTTTGTATTGCATTCTCAACTATGAAATTTTTTTTTTAATTATGGGAAACTATACTATGACTATTAATAACTTTTTTATTGCATACTATGCTATGACTTTTTTTATAACGTACTTTACATTGTTATATCTTTACGACAGTTTCTGTCACATATTATATTATGGCATTTTTTAAAAACATTTATAGCACACTATACAATGATATTTTTTTTACACCAGTTTGTGTGACACACTATACTATGACATTTTATTTTCTGAGGCGTACTATACCCGAGGTTCTAAAAGTTTTGGTGACCAAGTGCCCATTTAAGAGCCAGCATATGTTATGACTGCCACACAGGAAAAGTACACACATGAAACAAAATATATTTTCCATCTCACTTCCACATTAAATTGCCAAGTTGTCCACTAACTTTAGCTAATGGCGCTAGCATTAGAACATGATTCCTGTGGCCCTCACGAATTGCCACTAGTTGCCATGCAACCAGTAGCAATCCTAACCTGACAGACACTTGATATGGGGTCACAAGTAACCAAGTAGTGTATTAAATGTAGGCAGAAAAGATCAGAGCAGTCAAGGTAAGTTAACAGGTAAGATTTTAGTAGGTTAAGTGAGAGGAAAAGACGTAGCCGGGCAGGACAAGAGGCACTTTTAGGTACAGTTAACTGAATTAACAACCTTTTCTTTTCAAAGGATCCATCTCAACCTTTATCTCTGTAGCCACAGGATGCATTCTCTCCTTCCTCCTGTCTTATCAGAACAACATGTCTTTCCTGTCCCTCCCTCTTTCAGTGGACAGTCACATACCTGGGTTTTAGCCTGCCTGTACAATGTCTCTTTCAATGCCTCCGACTCTAGTGAAGTGTTAAATATGTCTTTAACATCGAAGGGTTGCTCGTCACTGGCTGCTTTACGTAACCCCTCCAGGCTCTTGGGAAAGCTGGGCAGACCCTCCAGGTCCAAGAGAGAGCCCTCCTCTATACACCTGCACACCGAGGGATGGAGGGATGGAGGGATGGATGGCAGAAATAGGGCAGTATGGATGGACGGATGGATGTAAATATAGACGTAAGGGAAGGGATAGATGGAGAGTTAATGCGATGAAGAGGGGGAGGAAAACGAAAGGAAGTTGAGGTGAAAGGAAACATGAAGAGAAGAGAACAGGATAGGTACGATTAATAAAAGGACAGGTAGAGGGACTAAATTGGGGAAAAGGAAAAGAAGAGTAGGAGCTGAAGCTGAAAGTCTTTTCTGAGGTCATTCCATGTTTTACTTCTGTCTAGTGTTTAGTACTGGCTTTAGTTATGATGAAAGAAGGTATCAGGGGCCGGTTCTGTTTAAAGGTTTGTTAATAGATCTGCTGTGGGAGTGTCCATGAACACTGACTCGTGTGGTTTTCTGTACAGTTAACAAAAGGAATACCTGCGAGTGTGTTCATAGCTCATAGCTAACGGAGCCGTCTCCGTCTCGTCCTCGTCCTCGTCCTCCTCATACGCTCCCGTTGTGACGGGAGACGGGGACTCGGGCGCCTCGTCGTGAGACTTCTCCGTCAGGCTGCCTTCCTCCTCCTCCTCGTCGTCACCCTCCACTTCCTCCTCCTCCTCCTCCAGACCCTGGATGCCTAGCTTGGAGTTGGACAAACTGTGGCTGGGTGGGCGCTCCTCCTCAGCCTGGTCTGATCTGTAGAAGGGGTCAAAGGTCAAAGTAGAGAGGAAGTGTTAGGGATGTTTTTCCTTCTGTATTAGTGACCTTTCAGAATAAGAAACAGACATTTAGAGCTCATGTGAAGTTATGTTTATCCAGTCTGTGGCGCTGCATGAAAACAAATTTCAAATATGAAACAAGAACTGTCTGAAGTTGTTTCTCTCTCTTAATGGCAGCTTTTAGCCAGCTCTCTTTAGCAGGGCACACATTACACGAGAATCAAGCCGATTTTTGGCCCGATTCCTCCCAACAATCGTCAGCAAGGCACCGATGTTTTGATGTTGATAAAGATGATCTTACCAGATGTTCCTGCGGTGTGAGGTATCTTAAGTGTATTTTTTTACTTCCCCCAATCAGCTCGATAGTCCCATTTAAAATTGTAAATACTAATCATGTTCAACGTTTACGGTGGGATATCCTGTTGTGTGTGGGGAACCCCGAGGACAGCCGATGACGCGGTCACGTGGGACAGAACGATAGCCAATAGAGAAACAAGCTGACTGAAGAAGGAGGGACAACCACCATCTCCATGGCAACCGCAACTAATGCATGAGCTAACGCTAAATGTGAAGCATGAAGTCGTAGTAAGATGGAGCTCAGAGATGGAGGACCAACTTGTTGATTGGTGGCAACAACACAAGTGTTTATTTATCTTCATGACTTCATCCACTATTTTTATTTTTATTTGTGAATTTTCAGTCGGGACTGTTGTTGTTCGTGAATGAATCTGTTAGTGTGTGGTTGTGCTGTTTGGGCCAAATCGTTGCTCTCCACACTCTATTGGAAGAAAACTGTTAAATGTAACATCACATGTTGTGGAAGGGTCTCTCACATTTTCAACATCTGTTAAAGATGGGGTCGACGATGTTGGAAAGGTAGTATAATCTGAAAGTAGCATCGCCTCAGGAGCTCCGTCTAACCCCCCCCCCCGGGGCTCCTTCAAGGCAACGCCCCCCACACACACACACACACACATGCACGAGCACCGCCGCATCGTAAGTACTTCACAGACACAGAGCGGAGAGAGGACCTCAACTCAACAACGCTACCTCATGACCAGTAACCGCAGCAGTGCTACTGCAGGGCTGAGCTTTCTCTTCCATTCTCCAGGAAACGTGCGACGGCGACGCGCTTTGAGTTCAGGCTGGTGCACGCCAAGGGTAGAGTACGAGCAGGGAGGCAGGGAGGCATCTGATTGGTTCTTTCCAAGCGGACCGCGAGGCAGTGATTGGTAGATGTTTTTACAGGATTATAGCAGCTACAGATGACGGCTCTTAATGGATCGCTGTCGGGTGTAAAGACCATTTCAACCAATATAACAAACAGTGTCTACTGGAGAACATCGTCAACCCTGCCTTTGAGATCTGAAACATATTTCAGTGTGGGCCAGCCTTTAGCTTCTGGAAAATGTGGATATGAGTGTGAGCGGTCTACCTCTCCAATCAGGGAGGGCCGGAGGGAAAAGACGCTATAAATCTGAGTCATGTGTCGTAACCAGAGGTTTTCAGAGAAAGATGCATAGAGGAACTAAAAGGGAGCATATCTCTGGTTCCACTGAAGTTTTTATTTTATTTTACAGATTGTCCGTATCCAGATTGACTTCTTTCAGTTTGTTCTCTGTCCCGTCTAGAGCTGCGTTTCCTGACCATCTAAAAGACATGACTCATCACCAGCAGAGAGCGAAACATAAATAATCTGTTGACAGCGTGCACAGTCCAACTCCAGCGTCCACACAAACAACACGGGTGCTGACAGTCGGCCCCGGAGCGCTTTTCAAACGACCCAGCGCATGATTAATTGGCCCGCTCCCTCCTCAGACACGGAGCAGGAGATGGCCCGCTTCAGACCGGTTCCTCTACTACACCCTGTAACGGTGGAAGCGTACTCTGTGTGACTGAGGGAAGACGATGGCTGATCTGCAAACAGGCTATCAGCACACCGCCATTATGAGCTGCCATCTGTACATTTTCCAGCCAGCACCCTAACCCCCCCCTTCCATCACCCCCAGACCACGATGTCATGGCTCATGATATCATTTCCTCTGGGACGGCAAATTTACCCCCTCCATTTTTTTGCCACACAGTGGACATTTATCAACTCAGACAGGATTACCTCTGGGAAGGGCTGCACAGGGACAGGATTGGGTCACACACAGTGGGTGGGTAAATGCGGGTAGGGGGACTTTGGGGGGGGGGGAAGAAAGTTCTCCTCTTTCAATCTAGATTAAATATCACCATAATCAAATTGCAGAGCTGGTTGGCAGGGGGAAAAGTCCATGCCTGTGTACGGAGAAAGAAGCGTAGCTCTGACATAGGGGGCCCTGGGTTTTGTCATTTAGTCTAAACACGTCAGTCGGGTGTTTGTGTTAGCGGGCTGGGGGTACGGATATAGCGGGTGGATGGGGGAAGAGCTCCATCATCAGTGGATCTCTCTAGATAAATGCCTCAACCTGAGTCCCCCTCAGGGTCCAAACTGCCAGCCGCTGTAGCCCAGACAAGGAACCAGCTCCAACTGTATAGTTTCATCCAAACCATAGAGCTGGAGCCACGGTCCTCGTTCCAGCCCTAATTATAAGACCTGGATCGAGGTCTCCGAGGAGACAGATACCTCTTAGTCCTTCAACGCTGCAGTTCTGGAAATATCTGCGTTCATCTAACTTGTTTGTTTGAACCTTCCTTCCCACCCTCGGAGCCTCAGCAGCGCTGCCTCAGCATCGCCGACGTCCCCCCAGCTTGGAAACTGCTCAAACTAAGTTTTCATGTGAAAACAAAGAGCTACCAGGGATTTTTTATTTTATTTTGACTGGCTGTGATGCTGAAAAAAAAGGGGAGAAACTATGCTGCGAGGGCGGTTAAGAGCGATTACAGATAGTCATCCGTGAGCGTGTGTTTGCGTTTCGGCGTTTGACTTCAGTCACTCAGAGGGAGAATAAACAGCGGGCTGTCTGGTGGGTGGACAGAAAGCGTAATACTTAGTCTGAATTACAGATATTAAAATGTCAGGACCAGCCTGTTGTGGATGAGACTCAGTATTGATCCCAGATGGCAGAGGGGCTAAATTGCCACTGGGTCTGCCGGCCATAATGCGTGTTGACAAGAGGGAGGAGGGGATGATGGAGGAAGAGACAGACAGAAAGTGAGACTACCAGAAAGGAATTCACATTGAGAGTATAGAGTCGAGGAAAGAGAGCAAACCGCTGACTGAAAGAGAAAAAACATTTCATCCTCCTTTTCTTTTCCAATAAAGTCTTTGTGAAGCTTCCCACCAACTGAGCTACTAACACTGAAAGCACTTCAGGACTTAAAACAGGGTGTCTGTTTGGTTTAGAAGAAGTCATTTTACACATTATGGTTTTTAGAGTGCAGAACAAACACACACAGGATGATCGATCCTGCTGGAGTTACTGGTAAACAGATTCATTTACCAACTACAGCAGCAGGTATGAACTGCATTCTTCACAGAGACAGCTCTAGTGAAACTGTAGACATGGCTGAAATGTAAATTCCCTCCTACACATAACTCTAAGCAGGTGTTAAAAGTGGAAAAAGAATAATTATTTAAAAAAAAAAATCAGCATGCATACTAAATCTACACGCCCTTGTCCCACAATGCAATGCACAAAAAACAAGTAGAAGCAACACAGTCTACGTTCCAATACGTTTTCTTTATACTTTTAGTTCGTACTGCAGCTGCCCTTACAAAGTACGTACTGTTGTGTGCATACAACTGTCATAACATTACGCCCTGAACTTTGACCCTCTTGCTCATACTGTGTTATATCCGCTGTGCAGAGGATTGTGGGTCAGAATATCCAGAAAAGCATACTGGCTTGCATACTGCAAAATGCGATCGGATGTATTTAGTAGGACATCATGGTATTTTTGGCATACTGCGTTTGACGTACTATGTATTGGGACGAAATCGCATACTGTGCCCTACATGCTCATTACGTATATAATCGTTCAGCATACTTTAATGTGAATAAACAGTAGTGTGTATCTTTTTTTTTTTTTACGTCGTCACGTCCTGATAGCCTCCTTGCCGGTTGGAGACGTGTAACCATGGTAACCCGTGTCAAAACATGTGACAAAAACGATGGTTTGTCAGAATCAAAGTCTGAATTAATTTAAAATATATATTACGCCTGTAGCAAAGGGAATTCTTAAACTTACACTTAAATTGAAGCGTTATTGATATTACAGAGCTGTGGGTCAACTTCTGTTATGAACGTTGTCGTCACTACAGCATTGCATTGTGGGATATATAGCCATAGTGTCCAGCGTTGCATACTGTAATAGTGCAATTTGCATACTATTGGTTTCATACTAAGGTTTCAGACATACTAAAAAAGCTTAGTTAGTTAGTATGTAATTTCAGATGCAACCTAAATCTTTTTCTTGCATATTAAATTGTATAGTAATATGGGTATCTGAACGCACAGTCACAGCTGCAAAAGTTAAAAACAAATGCGTGAAAGCAGCTGCAATAAGAGCTTTGTTTCTTTTATTTGTGTTAAATTAAAAGTTGCAGTTAGATACACTGTTAATCCGAACTGTAACTACTGTCAGCGTGCAGTAAGGAGTCGGGACACAGCTCTGATGTTGGTGACTATTGCCATACAAACTCAAGCCACTAGAGGGCACTGTGCACTAAGTACTAGCATGCATGTTATTGTGTACAGGGAGGAGAAAGGGGCTAAAGAAGACTATGAGCACAACTGTGTGATAAGTAGCCACACCACAGTTTACAAAATACTTTCTTACAAGTAACAGTACAAACATCAAAGTATACTTAAAATACTCATTATGCAAAATAATATATATCACATCATTGGATTATATAATTATTGATGCAATGTGTTCATCACTTTAATGTTGCAGCTGATAAAGGAGGAGCTCATTTTAACTACTTTAATAACTTGGTAATACATCGTTAGTTGATTTATATTTTGGATTAAGAATCTGAATCTGCAAAGTAGCTAGTAACATAATATCTTCAAATAGATGTAGTGGAGTAAAAAGTGCAATATCTCCCTCTGAGATGTAGTGGAGTAGAAGAATGAAGTTGCATAATAAGGAAATACTCAAGTTAAGTACAAGTACCTTAAAATCGTAGTTAAAGCTGAAGTAGGTGAGATTTGCGCAAATATGATTAAAAAAAAAAGAAACAGGTAACCTGAAAAAAAATCATGTTCCTCTGTGTCCTCCGGTGCTCCTAACGACATCTGCAAGATTTCACAGACCGGAGGAAAACAAGCAGTAAGAGCTGATCTTACTTTGATCTCCGACCAAACGGTCAAACGAGGCAGCACTGATCAAATATGAATCAATATTCCGTTACGTTAATGTCTATTTCTCTCCTCACATGTTCTCAGAATCATCTTGTAGTGCACGGTTTAGCTGTAAAATGAGAAAGTTTGTGATGCCGCCGCCATTGTGAAATCAATAGGAACGCTCTCTCAATGAAATCACCTGTGATTGGTCAAAGTCTCCCGTCACTGGCTAGATTGTTTAAAGCCTGAAAACAGAGCCATGAGGAGGAGCAGAAGTCTATTGATCTCTCAGAACACTTGAATTACAATATGCTGAAAGGTTATTATGTGATTTTTGCCTACTGAAGCTTTAAATACAGTACTTGAGTAAATGTAGACTATTTAGTTAAATTCCACAACTGTTTGTATGTTTGTACCTGTCAGGTATCAAAAATGTCTTCTATGTTCTTGTTCTATGTTCTATCTTTTTTTGCTCTAGAGTCAGGATTACAGTTGAGGTTGGGGTAAGAATCCGAGTTTGGCATGAGGAGTGGAGGGTTAGCCTCATGGATCAAATGTAATCACTGAAGGTCTTTCCAAAAAATGGTAATACAAAATGTGGTCCGTGTGAGCAACTTTTCCTTGTTACCTCTTATCCGTGGAGCTGGAGGCCTGGTTCATCTCACTGTTGGAAATGAAGTTGCGGATTTCTGAGAAGTATGAGTCCTCCTTCTCATCTAAAAGTGCATGATTGTCTGGCTCGGAGTTTGGGGAGGAGATGGTGGTTCCTAGGTTGGAAAGCATCCCGGACTGTTGGCTCACTGTCGGGGAGGGAAAGCGATGCAAACGTACACATCCACACGCATAAACACACATGTACACACACACACACACACACACACACACACACACACAACCAAACACACAAGCATGATTAGTTTGATGATCCTCAGACATACATAATAGATGAGTTTAAGGAAAATGCTGAATATTCTGACGGTTATTATTATACACATTATTCACATTTTAATACATCAAAAAGCTGCATTTCTGTGGTTAAAACTTTGTGAAACTGGGTTGAACATATTTTAACAAACAGCGGTCATGGAATAGACGATAATCAGCGACAGAAGACAGAAGACAAGCCTCGTTACATGAGAGGCTTTTATATCATCTGTGTTCTTACAACTTCTTGCATGTTTTTACATGACCTTTTGAAAAGTATAAAGAAGGAAACCACAGTTACATACCGTATTGCAGTTAACTGACGAAATCCTTTTTTTTTTGCTAATTTGCAGACACTTCAATTTCGTTTAATCTTTATCAGATAGCGATAGATAGTGGAGAGATGACAGGAAACGATGGAGACGAAGAGAGAGAGACTGAGGACGCTGCGGTTCATGGTCGGCATCTTAACCCCTAAACAACATTGTTTGAAAAATCGACCTGTGTGACAGTTGTTTTTGTCTGCTTGTATTGTTTGTGTTTATTGATGTTACAATGTTTGTGCTGTTCTCTTGGCAAGGTCACTCTTGAAAAATATACTGCGAGACAGTCATTGTTGATGCGGCATCCCCAACGCATCACCTTGAAGGGGTTTATTTCACAACAATGACCCGCTAGCTGTACATTATCCCGCTTATTACACGGCTACTTACTGAAGAAATCAATCATTTGACACAAAATCAGAACTGCGCCCATAGCAACAGTCTGTTATAAAGAAATAACAGACCGTAGAACGCAGTGATTGACCAATCAGAACTGAGTATTCAACAAAGCCGTGTAATAAATATATATAACATCTGGGGCAGTCCATCATTTTGTCTGTTTTTTTTCATCCGAGAACACTAAAATGATAAAGAAAAGTTTGTGACACTGTCCCGGACGAACTGAACCGAACTGTACTGGTTACTCTTTTCTTTTTCCCTAAAAGACATGTTTGACTTGTGCATGTGGAGACAAACTCGAACCATACTTTAGACTTCATATTTAGGTTGCATTTATAGGTTTAGAAAAATATTATTCCTTCATTCATTTTATTTTTTTCAGATTTTGTAACATTGGTCTTTGATGAATCCCGGTGGTATTTAAGAGGAAAAGATGGTGTTTAAGCTACGGATGTTTTCTTAGTCTGAATCTCTGCATCTTTTACATTGAATACTTTTAGCAGATGCTATTGCTAACTTTAATTTGACTCAGAATTAGGAATCAAGGATTCATCGGAATCAAAACATCTGTGCACTCATCATTGAATTGCCTCGTATTAACATACTCATAATGGCATCCCTCGGTGTTTGAGAGAGTGAGTTTGCAGCAGTTTACAGCTCCACTGGGTTATATATTATCAACACGTTCTCATCCCAACTCGTCACATACGGACGCTTTGTCATGCCCCTTGGTGTCACTTTATTTCCGGCATCAAAACCACTATAGTTAGATTTAGGAAAGAACAACATGGTTGGGCTTAAAACTACTACGTTTTTTACATACAGTGAAAATGAAACTGGACGTTGTGAACACGGGACGCAAACAAACACCTGATTACAACGTGATGTACGGGACACGAACAGCAATCTCCTGGATGAAAGCCTTGTGTTTGTTGGACCCATCCACCTCCCCTTCCGCCCGCCCTGTGTGTCTCTTTCGTTCTTTAAACTACATCACCACACTCCCCGTGCACTTTCTCTGAGCGTTTCCTGTTGTCGCGGATGGGTTTACATTGTCGTTAATGGAAAGCCCGGTGCGTTTCAAACCGGTGCTAAAGGGTGCCTTGTGTGGTGGAACCGAACGCCGACTGCTGTGACAAAACCTCAGTATTTAACGCCTTGGGAATGAGAACTGGCTGGTATTATATAATAAGTTGCATAAGGTCGAAACAAAGTGTACTGCCTTGTTTCTGTCATTTGGAATTTACAAATGTTAGCACAATTGTGAAGCATGGTTCACTTGGATGTAAATGCTCAAATACGCAATCACTCAGTTAAAACGTTTCTGTTCCATCCATATTCAGTGGCGTGCTTCCACGCTCGGCATAAAAAAGGCTGTCTTTGGCAACGCGGTAGGAAAAGCAAGAGTGTGAAATCTTTAATTAAGTGGTTTTCCTACTTCAAATCATTCGCAGCACCAAGCTCAACACTTTTTTAAGGTGAAGATTTAAAATTTTTCCAAATGGGTAATGTGAGCCGTTCATTATTCAGTCCATTAATGTAACACATAATACCAAGTCCCTGTTTAATAATAATAACTACATTTTCTGTTCTCACAGCCTCACTTCTCTCAGAGAAAACTGAGTCACAGATGTTGCAAAACTGACCAGGAATGTTCTCGTGCTCGTGCTTCTTGAGATGGCGGTCCAGGTTGGTTTGCTGACCGAAGCAGCGGTTGCACAGGTGACACTTGAAGGGTTTCTCCTTGTTGTGGATGTTGCGGACGTGGCGTTGAAGATTGGATGAGATGCTGAATGAGCGGTCACAGTATTTACACCTGCCGAAGAAAAAAGGAAGGATGTGAACGTGGGTTGAAAGAGCAGCAAGAGAGTGAGCACGGACCGCTCTTCAACCAGAGACGGAGGCAGTGTTCATGACGATTTGATAATCCACCTGCTGCTTAAGGCTCACCAAAAAAATACTGGGACTTAAAAAAGGCGGTTTCTACCAAGTGGCTAAATGAGACTACTAAACGTCATCACGCCGACTCGTCCTCCTTTACTGCCTCGTTGTGTAAACTCGCGTTCATGCGACCGTGGTGTAGTTCGTTTATAGCCTAACGTTAGCTTTTTTTACTTCTGGCGATTGCATATACGCTTCAAAAATCATAAAAGTGGTGTGTAAGTATCATAAACGTGTGCTTCACAGAGCTTTCTGCAGTAATCCAAAATCCAATGGAACAATCCCATTGGCTTTTAGTGGAGGGAACCCAGGGCGATGCTAACTTCCTGGTTGGCCGACAAAAATACGTCATCCCTGGAGCACTCCATAGAAATTTCCAATCTGATACCAGAGATCCCAAAGTAAAATGTATTTACACCACAGTGTGTGGAACTCATCGGGATCACAGTTATGTAAGTGTAATTAGGCCAGAAATTGTTTCAGCTGAGCAAAAGCAGAATAAAAAGCAGTGCCAAGCAAAGGGATGTCAAGTGTGGAGAACTGCAGGAACACAAGCAGACAGAAGGAAATACATCAGTGAGAGCATCTGTGATCACAAAGAGCTGGACTGAACTAGAGCAGAATACCTGTAGGGTTGTTCCCCTGTGTGTGTCCGCAGGTGTCTGGTGAGGTTTGCCGAACGAGGGAAGATTTTCCCACAGTACCTGGAGGGGAGAATGGACAGGAAGGCAGGGGAAAGGGTGGTTGAGTAATCAGTGTATCTTATTGTAACATAATGCAGTTTCATGTACGTAAACTGGAATTCAGCCAAGCAGGACCACAGGGCGCTTACCTGCAGGAGTAACGCTCCTTGCCCTTGCGGAGGATGGCGTCTGAGAGGGAGGGTGGCGGTGAGCGGAAGTTGAACAGTGGATGAGCGTGTTGCAGTGAATTGGGCGGCGCGTCCAGTTTTAGAGCGCCAAAGCTCTCGAGCTTCTCTGTCATGTTCTCCATAGCTGACATCTGAGGAGAAAATGGGAACAGGAGATCAAATATTTTGATGAGAATTAAGCGGGATTTCTTTACTTTCTAAGGAGGTTGTGGCGGGCTCAGTTTTAAGACTAAAGTTAAGATAATGGCATATGAAACTAGAAAAAACCTAAGGAATCCATTGGTACCAACCATGTCATACTAGCTTGTTGCAAAGGAGGTTAAATAACGCTCCAAAGTTTCGCTAAATTTTGGCGAGGAAAAAATGTCATGTCCATTTTCAAAGGGGTCCTTTGACCTCTGACCTCCAGATGTGTGAATGTAAATGGGTTCTATGGGTACCCACGAGTCTCCCCTTTACAGACATGCCCACTTTATGATAATCACATGCAGTTTGGGGCAAGTCATAGTCAAGTCAGCACACTGACACACTGACAGCTGTTGTTGCCTGTTGGGCTGCAGTTTGCCATGTTATGATTTGAGCATATTGTTTTATGCTAAATGCAGTACCTGTGAGGGTTTCTGGACAATATCTGTCATTGATTTGTGTTGTTAGTTGATTTCCAATAATAAATATATACATATATTTGCATAAAGCAGCATATTTGAGTATTAAATACTTGACAAATCTCGCTTTACGACTGCCAATCCTAGTTTAATTAAAAACCTTGTAGTGACAAGCTCAATGCAACAGTTCAATCTAATATATATATATATATATATATATATGTGTGTGTGTGTGTGTGTGTGTGTGATTAAAGAGCAAAGGAAGCATTGAAAACAAAGACACAATGTCAGAAAATACAGGGAGCGAGGGAACGAGACAGAGAGCGGAAGCTTTGAGGAAGCAGTATATCAGAGGTTAGCCTTGTTGTTTGTGCTAAAGGCGAGTCACCTCCGTGACCTATAACACATTCACAAACGCTCAAGTACCATTCCTCCAGTACACCCCCCCACCTCTCCATACTCCCTCACCTCCAGCTTCAGTGCTTTGTTCTCTCCCTCTTACCTTCTTCTGCCGAAGCTACTACTGTTTGCAGGCCGGCACAAACTGGCTAAATGAGGCATTCAAGGAGCCCTGATTGGAGCTGTACAATATAGTTTGAGATACCCCCGACTGATAGCCGCTTCCTCTCCGCTAGCGAGCTTGTGTGAACAAAGGGGGAGCCAGTTATGTAGGAGTTTATTTGCCAAAAACAGCTTACATCCTTCCTTTTTTTTTTAGTGAATACGGGGACGGGAGAGACAGGGACAGACACTCCGTCTCGATGTGTTTATTCGCAGTCTGAGAACGGGTGGAGGGGTGGAGGGTGGGGAGCGAGCGGGGGCGATTCCGTCATGAGACTGAATTAGAGGTGGTATTGTGTTTGGATCACTGGGAGGATCACAGCTGAGACACTCTGATATGAGAAGTCTTTACGTGGGAAAACGTTTCATCCTGGGGAAATTGATCAGTTATGACGTGATGTCTTATCATCCAATTATGAATAATACAATGTTATAAGTGCAGGGTGAGTGTAAATGAGGTTATGTCATTTTTTGTTTGCAAATTACAAAAACAAATCCATGTTAGCTCTTCTTATATCATTAGTTTGCAAAGGCATAACGACACATATGTGTGTAACGTCATACAGTATATGAAAGTGTGTAAATGTATCTGTCTGCCTTTGCACCTAAATGAGTGTTTTGCAAAGTCACAGTTGATAGAGGACACAGATTTCCAGGTCAGATTAAACCGTTTCCCCAACGAGAACCCCCCCATTCTCCTGGAGACAAACACAGGATGTCCTTGATGGACACGGTGCTATTATCTAGCCAGCCAGCCAGCCACAGAGAAAAAAATGAAAAAAGAAAAACTTGGAAGGGGTTGAGTTATTAGCTGGCCTGTGGGCTCCCAGTACATGAAACAATGCCACGACCAAGATTAGCGTGGCCGAGAGAGGCAGTTTGTCACAATTCAAACGGTTATTATTCTCTCTTTTATTAATACTATCATTGCTTGTAATCAAGACTCGGGAGAGGCAGGGAGGGGTCTTGGGACAGTTGAACAATGTGACTGATTATCAAAGGGGCTGCGATAACAGACTGTGTCTTCTGAAAAAAAAAAAAGGTAGAAGTGACGAGGTACACACAGGCGCCATTCGGCAAACAAAGGAAGAAATCGTACAGAACCCCTTGAGAAAATAACATCCACGCTGTGGAATGATGGTGCGCAGGGTCCTATCAATTCAGGTTGCAGCAGCGTGGGAGGCAGGAGTGAGGTATTTTCACATAATACATGGTTTGAAAATAGTCGATTGCATCTGGGAATAATCAGCCTGTATGCAACACCTGGAGGTCGATTCCCCTGTTTGGTATTCCCTCGCTGTAGTTTTTGTTCAAAGTGCTGTTTTCTACCTAAGATTAGAAACCAAGTGCCTTCCTTAGAGTTGAAATGTGTGCGCTGTGAACCTACCTGTGGATGGAAGAGTGGCGCTGAGGGCCTGAGGAACTTTTCCTTCAGAGCTCCTACAGGATCGAGTAGCTTCCTCTTCTCCACCCTGCTGGACCAACAACAAGGCAGAGGGTTACGTACCAAGGTCAGAGTTCATCTACAACCTCCAACCACACACCAAACCAACACATTCTCACATACCGCCGCTTGGTCAGTGTGCCCCTCGGCATCGGGGACCGACGTTACTTTTGGATGGGGCAGGGACGGCGTGTCAATATACGCTTGTTACAGGTACAGTTTCCTTTCAAAATAAACTTCCGTTTTCACAGGAAGTTAGGTTTAGGCAACACAACACGGTCGTGGTTGACGTTAACTTCACTGACTAGCGACTCACGGGACTCACAGGACTAACGATACTAAAGACTCATGTGACTCATGGGACTGACGATACTTACGACTCGTGTGACTAACGACTCACGGGACTCAGGGGACTGACGATACTAACGACTCACGTGACTAACGACTCACGGGAGCCATGATACTAACGACTCACGGGAGTCATGATACTAACGACTCATGTGACTAGTGACTCATGGGACTGCCGATACTAATGACTCACATGACTCACGACTCACGGGACTGACGATACTAACGACTCATGAGACTAACGACTCGCGGGAGTCATGATACTAACAACTCACGTGACTAGTGACTCATGGGACTGATGATACTAATGACTCACATGACTCACGACTCAAGATACTAATGGCTCATGTGACTAACGACTCATGGGACTCATAGGACTACCAAACGGCGGTATTTGACGAGTTAGGAGTGAGAGCAGGTAGACTAAGCACCAACTTCTATCATCTTCAATGTGTGGACATAAAATAGTCTGGTCTAATCGGTGCTGAAATACCTGTATATGGGGTCCATGAAGAACGCTGAGGGCTTGGCGTAGTGCAGTGGTGGCGGCTGGTGTTGCTGTGCCTGTTGCTGCTGGTGCTGGGCGATGGCGGATTGGTGCAACGACTGGGAATGGGGGTGAGGAAACCCAGCTGGGGTTTCGTCCTTGACGGAGATCCCCTTTCCAACTCCAAACATGAGGTTCTTTCTGTTCTGTAGCTCAGCCGCTACACCGTTATGACCACCTCGGCTCCGGCCGCCAATGCTGAGGTCCAATGGCTGTTCTTCACCGCTAGATATTGCTAAAGGTCCACTACTGCTCCCAGTGCTACTGTTGGGGTTTGAGGGGTTTGTTGGGGTGGGAGGGGCTAACTTGGTCTCCTTGGGCTTTGTGAGATCAAACGGTGACTCCCCTGTGGACGCAGGAGCTCCTGGGGCGCCAGAAACCAACTTGTGCAGCTGCTCGCGAGGTGACTTGGGCTCCGCCTTAAAGAACATGCTAGGATTGAGGGCACTCCGATCAGCGCTGAAGGGATAGAGGGAGTTGTGGAAGTTGGGCAGAAACTGGAAGGGAAACATGGAATGGTAGGGCAGTGGACCGATCTTCTTCTCCTGATGGAGACCAATCAATCCTGGACCGAAATATTTCTCAGCAATAGAGGCGATGGCTTTGATGGAATCTGTGGTGGCTGCGTTGGCGTTCATGTGGGTGGGCGGGAGGGCTTGCTCATCAGGCGGAGGGAAGAAGGAGTGCTGGGACGATGCAGAGGCGAAAAAGGGACGATCGACGGCGAAGTTCCCAGAACTTGACACGGCCGATATCAACGCACTGTTCGTGTCTTCTAACTGGTGGCCTTCTTGACTCGATATGATCCCAGACGGCTTCCTTCTTTTACCACTTCGCTCACGTTCGCTCTCTCCGTCGCTCTCCAGGTCAGAACCATCACCCGAAGCGGTACCAGTGGTGGTGTCCAAATCTGTCCCACTCGTGGTATTAACGTCTTCGAGGTCACTTCCGTCAGACATGTCCGCCATCTTAGATTTCTGCTTGGCCTCTCCAGAAGACAAATCCAGTTTGTTCTCTTTTTCTTTGTCTTCCAGCTGACTCAAACTGTCACCTCCGTTGCTGTTTGTGGAGCTAACCAGGGACAGCGGAGGGGCATCTAGGGGACTCCGAGGCAGTTTCACCTCCTGACCGCCGCCCAGCGGGCTCTTTAGCAACGAGCTAGCCGGCAATAGAGGAGGCCGCGGATACAGTGACGGGGAGAAGATACCTGGGAAACCATGAGGGAGGGATGGGAAGCCGTGGGGTCCCGTGGAGAAGGGCAAACCGGCGTGAGGGTGAGGTCGGGAGGGAAAGTAGTCAGTGAAGCCTAAACCGGACTGGGTCAGACCTGGAAGGTGGGGGTGGTGGGACTTGATCTTGGCCATGATGGGGCTGGAGCTCATGGGGATGCCTGGGTTGAACATCCCAACCGGAGAGCCGTAATGGTTTTTGCCCTCGCAGAAGCGGCGGTGCTTGTTGAGGGAGGAGGTAGTGCTGAACAACTGGCCGCAGTCCTTACACTTGATCTGGGTGCGGCAGTCAGCGTGCATACGCTTGTGGCGGCAGAGGTTGGAGAACTGGGTGTAGGATTTGTGGCACACCTCGCCTGGGGGAGCAAAAAGACGCAGCCCATCAGGGCCTGGTTAAACCCATTTTAACACTGTCTCTAACTTTGTATACCAAATCAACTGCAACACATAAATCTGAATGGAAACTGCTGATGATAAAGAAAAGACTGTTTTTATGGATGAAACCAACCACTCATCCTGCAAATTGAAACTGCCAAATCATTCCTAATCTACTGCATCTACATTGTATGTATTTTACAATAACAACTGAATATATGCAAGCAAGAACATAAAATACATATGTATCTAATTACCTTAAAGGGACTGTATGTAAGTTTTTACACGTACAAACGTTTTTTTATTGCCTAATTTGTGAACAGGTTGTAACCAAACCTAAAAAATGAGACCAAAAAAATTATCCGCCGAGTTACAGGCATCTCTTTCCCAATGTAAGTCTATGGTAAAAAGTATTTTTGGGCCCAATGGCATCATGTGACGGACACGGAAGTTGTAATTCCTCCGTTTGGCCACTACGAAAATTTGCTTCAAAGCCCGCAATCTTCCTGGGGGCTTGGAAATATATAGCGGTACTGTGGATTTATCTGGCTAATGTTGCTAACGTTAATCAACACGCTGCCTGTCAATGACCGATGCTCGCTCGCGTCTACGTAGTGTAGCGCGAGCACAAACACGAGCAACAGGACGCTGACTGACGTTGACTTAATGGCCACATGTGTCACTGTTAACAAGCAATTTCTGATTCTTACATAGAGTCCCTTTAAAGAGAGCAAAAAGTAGGTCTCTGATCCATAATTAAAAATGATTTTAGTTTATTTTTTCATTATTGTAGTAGTAGTAGTCCAAACTAATCTAAACTATATGTCAAAGTTTGCTGAAAAAGAAAGAGTATTTACAGAATATAATCAAATTAATAGCAATAAAAATATGATCCCTAGACCTGTATGCTTGGTTCAGACAACGTAAACAGGATCAAGTTGGTGTACATGGAGAAAAAAGAGACTGCAGGGCGATGGAGAAGTAGATGTATAAAATAAATGGACTGTTACAGTAAGAATAAGGCGGTTCTTTCACTTCCAAAGCTCTCACTTACAGATAAAGGGTTTGACACTGCTGTGGATGTGCTTATGCTGCTTGAGGCCTGACGAGGTGGCAAACGTCTTGCCACACTCGGGACACGTGTGAGCGCGTGCCCCCACGTGCTGGGAGCGGATGTGACGCTGAAGGTTGCTGGGATCTGTGAACACCTGAAATATGAAAAAATACAATGTACGCTATGTATGATTAACAAAAACAAAATGCTGTTTCTTTCAGATATCTATGTCCAGTACCATTATGAATGAAGAATGAGGAATTTCTGAAGCAGGTAGAGCCTGTGTGTCAAGTGCACAACTTACGTGCCGGATATGCTGTACCTTATCACAGTTTTCACACTCAAAACGCTTGCCGCTGTCATGTGACATCTGGTGACGGATTAGGTTGGACTTCCAGTTAAAGGCTTTGGGGCACTGGTCACACTTGTACTCCCTCTCCTCTGTGTGGACTATCATGTGTTGGCCCAGACTTGAGAAGGAGAGCACAAGACCATCAGTGAAATCAATAAATCGTACAACCCATGTGTTGAATGCGTATATCTATATTATGAAGTGTGGCAGGACTTGTTATCTGTGTACCTGTACTCATTTGGGAAGATCTTCTCACAGTCTTTACACTCGTGGACGGGCTCGTCGCTGTCCTCGCGCTCCTGTTTGAAGTCCTCTCTCAGCGTGTCGAAGATGGAGCCGGTGCTGGAGCATGAATACTTCTGGTGCCGCCGCAGCTCCAGCGTCGAGGAGAACAGCTCATCGCAGTCTTCACAGCGGTACATCTGCTCGTCTGCACGTACAAACACACATACACACACATTTGTTTAGCCATCACACAATAAAGCTTCCTGAAATATATAATACCCATTGAAATCCACCTTAAATGCTTGAATAAATACTTTCACACGTGTTTGATATGAATAATACAGCATATGTTTTTTGTTGTGATGTTGTTTGAGGAATCTACCTGTAAAAAATACTAAATTCATTTTTTATTCCTTTTGTTAAAAACTGCCATTCTTTAAAAAAATATCTTTCTTATATATCATCCTATAAAACATTTTAAATAATTAAAAAAAACATGAAAATATTTATCAAAAAGTAAAAAATAAACTGAACAAAAAAACTCTATTTCTCTATTTTAGTTATTTTTTGGGGATATTTTTCAGACAATTTTCACACATCTTTTTAAAATATTTTTTACTATTTTTTTCACATATTTTATTAATAATTTTCCGTCATTTTTCTATTTTTTTTGTTGATATTTTTCACTTATAATTTCCCGACATTTTTGGATATTTTTTCACATATTTCTGAATGTTTTTTCATGCTTTTTTAATGCCTCTTAACAGATAGATGTTTTTGAGTTAGTTTTCACATATTTACAGCCACTGGTGTTATTAATAACAGAGATTCTCTGAAAGATACATATAGTACCTTTAATGGATTAGTTGTTTGGTCTATTAAAAGTCAGAAAATGTCGATCAGTGTTTCCCAAAGCCCAAGATGACGTCCTCAAATGTCCACAACACAAAGATATTCAGTTTACTGTCATAGAGGAGTAAAGAAACCAGAATATATTCAGCTTTAAGAAGCTGGAATCCGAGAATTTTCACTTTCACGAGTAATCGATTATCAAAATAGTTGGCGATTAATTTAATACTTGACAATTAATCAATTAATCGTCGTTAGATTTTAATGTATGCAAACAAAACTACAATTTATGGGAGAGTCAAGACAAAAGCAACTTTGCTGTGCACAAAGAAACAATGAAGTGCTGCTTTGCATCCTGTATTTACTAACTCCGGCAGAACGGAGCGTCCGGTTGTATATAAAACTACTAAACAAGAAGGGAAATCTATTATCTGTGTGTTAGTTACAGCTAAATAGACTCCCAATTCAACTGGTAAAAGCAACAATCCTGCAATTGACATTCACATAAAATGGAAATCAATTAGCGGTGAAATGCAGCCTTCATTAACAACAGTTAATTGCTTGTTAAAAGCAAGTGTTTGCTGGAGACTGTAGGTGTAATAGCACACAGGGGAAACAATAGGGGCCGGTCTTCCCCTTCCATGTTGATAACCTTTACAATACTTCTCACCGCCAAGGTCAAATACATAAAGCTCGGGCCAGCTTTTTCAATAGCAAGTTCCTGAGTCAGACGCCAAGTTCAACAGATCGGGGGGGAAAGCCCAGTGGAGTGTCTTTGTGCACGGACATTAATGTGTGTGTGTGTGTTTATGTGAACGTTTTCTAAAAAGAATGAACCACGAGGAACAGAGGTAAGCAGGGGCACAGTGGCGCCAACCCCATGGTGATTTCAGCGCCAACCTGCCATACCCTCTTTGCCATGACCCAGAGTCACCCCCCCCACCAGGTGTCCCAACACGCCATGCACACACCCATCCATCATTTCAAAGCTGCACTAAATGAGTTTATCCAAAAATGACTTACAGTGCACGGCTCACCTGTTTTCTACTGCATGTGAACCGTTTATCCAGCTGGAAACTTCTTGGGCACATTAAAAGGGCATTAGTGTAGCAACATCAATGTGTCTGACCTTGGGGAGAAGGATAAATGACCTTTTGGTCAATGGGCCATTACGCTGAGCTCAAATGCTAAACTAACTCGCTCACTTTGACACCGCCGTGTGCACATATTTCATGGCGAGTGTTTTGCTCTGAAGCGCATACATCTCAGCACTCAGATACTTTTGTGTGGCGCCCTTTAAGAGCGGAACATGTGGTGGAAGCTTTGATGGATGCACCCGCTTGAGGAGTATCTTTTAAAGGTCCCATATCGTGCTCATTTTCCGGTTCATACTTGTATTTTGTGTTTCTACTAGAACATGTTTACATGCTGTAATGTTCAAAGAACACATAATTTTCCTCATACCGTCTGCATGAATATACCTGTATTCACCCTCTGTCTGAAACGCTCCGTTTTAGTGCATTTCAATGGAATTGCAACGGAATTGCGTTGCTAGGCAACAGTTTGGGTCCACGTTTACTTCCTGTCAGCTGATGTCATTCACATACACTACAACCAGGAAAGAAACTGGGAAACATTTAGAATGTTTACGTTTAAAACCGGGTAATAGTCTAAATATTGTATATTTGTGACATCACAAATGGACAGAAATCCTAACGGCTTGTTTCAACCGCGGACTGCTGTGTGTATTTCTCCGTATATTGAGCGTTTTGATAGTTTAACAGTATTTATATAGCACTTAAACCTGCTTTATAATATAAAAGACTAAAAAATCTCACTTTTTACAATATGGGACCTTTAAATGAAAACTTCTATGTTATCTTGTTGTTGTTTTTCCAATACAGAGTTCATATTATGAGTTTTTTCCTCCAGCTTTGCTGCTAATATCTAGAGAAAGAGTAATGTTTGATGAGCATGTTGCATAGGATTGCACAGGATGTTTTACACTCGCAGTATGTCCTGCTATATATCTGTTAAAATATGTTGATGCCTTCTGAGAGTATACAAGCAGCTGATGTGTGGAAACCTACAGAGTTCAAAGGATTATTTGTTCTACACACGGTTTACCCGTGTAGTTTCCTTCATGCCATCAGCGTGGATGTTCTCTTTATTTTGCTGTGACATCTTTGCTCTCTTCACTATTTGCTATTTATTTCTGTTTCCACTGTAGCCTGTTGCCATGGTTTTCTGTCTTCATATGAATTTCACCTGGTTTGTTTTAGTTGTTCTGAGTTTAACTTATCATCTTGTTTTTAACTTATTATTTTTATTTACTTCAAGTGGAGATATACATTTAGAAGTTCCGAAGGTGGTTCATACACAACTACAATAAACTTTGTTGGATTTGAAAAGGCGTGTGCGTGTGTGTGTGTGTGTGTGTGTGTGTGTGTGTGTGTGTATGACGAAAGTACTTGCAAACCCCTCTTGCACTCAGGTGTGTGTTTCAGTGATGATTCACGTATATAAAAGGTGCTTGCGTGTGTGCACCAGCACCAGCACCAGCGTGCCTGTGTTTTTTCAGTACGTCTGGTCTGGGTGGGTAGGGTGGTGGTGGAGGTGGTGGTGGGGTGGGTGGGGGGTTATAAAGGGGAGACTAATAGCTCTCTGGGAGACGAAGGGAAGCACAATTATGTGCAGTTTAGCAGCTAATCTGGGAGCATGGGTGAGGTCTCAGGGGACTCCTCAAGTCCTCTACTTCAAATTCCTTCTCCGATAAGCCCGACACAGAGAGCAGGGCTGCACTGCCAAGCTCCCACTCAGCCCTGCTACCTTTCTCTCGCTCTCATATGGAGACAAAATCATCCCTCCAGTTGGTGACTGTCTCTCTTTGTCCCTTTCTGCTTTTCTGTCTCTCTCACTCACAAATAAACGTCTTCAAACAGCAGCCTTCATCGCTCTCTCACACCAAACACACAACGCCAAAATACTTTGGCTCTGACACACACATTCTGAGTGTTTCTCTCTTTTCTCTCTCTCTGCCTCCCTACCTCTCTCTATATATATTCCACATACATACACACAGAGGAATTGAACAAATCATTTACAAGTCCGCTCCATCTTTGACGCACCCCGTACAACATGCCAATCTGCTTCTTTTTCAATAATCAAGCTTTTGAGCTCCCGGTTTCTTCCCCGTCCCTTTTGGCATGGAGATCTGTGCACAAAACTGTGCATCACGCAGAGGAAACAAAAACCCCTGGTGAACTGCAGAGCATCTCACGAAACATCTTGTTCTCCCCCTTCACCGTTTTATAGTCAATGACAAGCAAGAGTAATCAGATTTCTTCTTTTTTTTTTCATCCGTGGTTCCAGAAAGACTGGAAACACAACACAAAACAATGTTACCTGACAACAGCACTTCACCACAATAAGTCCAAGATGTTTAAAAGAAACACAGCGGAACTACGGCCCCTTTTCCGCCTAAGTGAACTTTGAAAGAAAAAAGCCCAGATAGATCGACAGCGAACAGACGTCCAAGTTAGATTGTGAGATAAAGATATTGGGATATATTCAGTCTGACGTATGGAGGCACGGTTGAAAGGTAGTGAGAAGCCTACAGTGAATCAGGTTACCCACTCAGATGGTTGAGAGCACCTCAAAACGTGATGCACTTTGAAATGTGAGCCAGTAGGCCTACAGTGAACAGCAAGGTGTGGTGGAGCTCTTAACACACACGATATTACAGATTGTAGAGTTATAACGGAACGTAAAGATCAAACTAATATATAGGGATGTACCGATACCGGATCGGATATCGGTCACAATGAGGTCGATGTTTTCAATTCAATATTTATATACTATATACATTATATACTGTAGTTTTAATTCCAACATTTGTCGCTGCATAAAATAGGTTTACATTGAATACGATTTTTTTTTTACCAAGTTGCTGGTGTATGATTTATTATTTTAATAATAAATACCAATTCAGTAAATTTATATCTATGTATTTATTGGTCACGTTTTGTTTTACAAAGTTAGGAAAATAATTGGCATGTTGTTGCCTTACACATAAAAGAATGATCCCAGTCACTTCCACACAGTGAGGATTATTAATGAAAGACCGGTATCGGATCGGTATTTAGTATCGGCCGATACACAAAACCCCAGGTATCGCCATCGGTATCGGGACCGAACGAGTCGGATTGGTGCATCCCTACACATTTATTTATTTGGGAGATAGTTAGATAGAAGTTAGAAAATATATATATTGTTATTTATTTAATACTTTTTTTTATTATTTTTTCCTTAACAATTATCAATTGTAATTTGCATCTTTAACACATCTCATTAAAAACATGGGTTTAAAGACTGGATTAATAAAAAAAGAAAGTAGTATCAGGTTCAATCAACGTGTATATTTTTTAATGATTTACAACCACATGTGCTGCTTCTGTTATTTATTTTTTTAACAGGAATATTAAAAGTAACACTAAAAACACCAAATAGGTTTGGTTTACCTGGGAACCGCCGATTCCCAGGGGCATCAAGTCACTGAACGCATCACTAACTGCATGCTGAAGCTGATACCAGATCAGCCTATAATGGACATCACTAAAACCTCAAAAGCTTCAATTTCTAGGGACAAACTGCGACGTTGACTTGTGAATATAAAGATATTATTTGTATTATTATTTGTATTTAATTTTTATTTGTATTATTATTATTATAATTATTATTATTTTTATTTTTATTTGTATTATTATAATTATTAATATTATTATTGTTATTATTCTTTGGCTGAAATGTGACTTCCGAAGTGTTCTTAAGGATATGACTTCCTAATCATTCCTGTAGATATTATTATTATTATTATTATCATTATTATTATTATTATTTATTTATTTATTTTTTATCATTATTCTTTGGCTGAAATGTGACTTCCGAAGTGTTCTTACGGATATGACTTCCTAATCATTCCTGTTTGATCCTGAGCTTTCCTTTGGAGCAGAACATTTCTCCTCGCTCAGGATGGAATATGACAAAGTGCCAATTGACGCCCTAATAATAATAATAAGAAGCGAAGAGGCCAGTTCCTCCGCAGCACTGTGAGCGCTCAGACTCAGACCAGACTCAGACCAGACTCTCCTCCAGTACGAGCAGACTCTCCTTCATTATTGGCAGGCCGATTCTAAACGACAGGTCCAAAAAAAACGGCTTCAACCAGACGCTTTAATGCGGGATTTAATTCCATCCTGGAAATTTATGATTCGAATAATTCACATTTCTTAAAGGAAAAAAATAATAATAAAGTTGTAGGAAGAGATTGTGTCTTTTTCTTTTCTGTTTGTGAAGAAAAAAAAAAATACATTGCTGCACTGAATGGAGGCCATGGCTTCTTTTTTTTTACACTAAATAAGGGCATGCAATTCATTAATCTTTTACCTTTAAAAAAATGTCAAATGATAAAATTGCTTATCAGAGCCTAAACTGATTGAACAAACATTTTTCTAATTATACGAAAATGTAAAAAAAAAAGAAGCAAATCCTCATAATATTCAACCTGTAACCAATGAGTGTTTGATAAATTACAAAAAAAATATAGATAGATTATTTGTCTATAAATCGATTAATCAATTATAAATCAAGTATTGTTTCTGCGTTTGCTTAGAGTGGTATTATATGAATATCTAGTTGATTTGCACTTAATCAGTATGTGTAAGATGTGGTTGCAGCAGCAGCAGCTACAGGATGCAGGTTGGAGTTTGTTTAAAATGTGCACTAATGACTTGCATTAATCTTACCTTGCAGGTTGGGTGCCATGGATCCCTCCGGGAAAATACCGTCCTTCATATACACCAAGAGCTCCTCCCCTGCTTCAATGTCCCGGACAGCTTTATAATAAATCTGAAGGAGAGAGAGAGAAAGACATGAGGGAGACTTTAACTTAAGGTCAAGACGGAATTAATAAGTCTGGAACTGCGCGTGTTTATTATAGCAGTTAAAGGAAGGGATAATATTAGCATAATAATAATAATAACAACATGCATGTCTAAAATAAGATCCAGGCTGCAGGAGAGTTGTGGAAACATATTTAGTCCGCGATATTTCATTTAATTGTGGAAATTAATTAAAAGTCAGGCCATCAGGGGTTATTTATAAGAATTTTTTGTTTGTTTTATTCTACATTTAATCAAAGTTTATATGTTTAAATAAACATTAGAGAAATTTTTTTTCCCCCTCTTACAAATCACTGAAAATAAAACATGCCTGCGTTCTTTCACAAACAATTACTCAAACATTAAAGAAAGAAAAAAGAAAATGCTGAAGAAATCCAGACGCAACAAATCCTGCTGTAATGAGTCTAAACAGTCTGAGAGAAACGAAAATAAACAGCAAACAGCTCATAGCTAAGTTTTTTTTTTCTTCATTTACAGCTGCAGCAAAAAAAACAACCGGCTCTTTAACTGCACACAAACTATTCATTTGATTGAGGTAATTTAACTAATTTAACGGGCATAAATTACAGCTGGATTATGGAGTTGTTTTGCAAGAAAGTATAAAGTGCAAAAGGAAAAACTGAGGATGGTGATATTCGAGGCCTTCATCAAGTCTCCATCCACAACATCTATATAGAAATCCCATCAACCAAACTCGATCTTATACATAAAGTCTAAAGAAAAGTAATTAAACTGGATCACAATTAACGTGAATTATTTCCCCCAATAAAAAAGGAAAAAAGATCACAGCTGCCTTCGTGCGTCCTTATAATAAAAACCACAGCGCGCGCAACCGCTCCAAGCTCCAAGCTACGCGCACAAAGCTATGATCTACATGTGGCCACGTGGGGGCGCTCTGCACCAACTCAACGATGCATGCACACACACACCACACACACACACACGCACACACTTATACACAGTCACACACACATTGAGGCCGGTGAAACTAACTTCAAAGACTATAAAAGACCAGGAGCAAAGGCCTAAAAATCAATCAGAATCAGAATCAGAATCAGAATCAGAATCAGAATCAGAATCAGAATGGTGTTTATTGCCAGGTGTAAGAGGTATATATACACTAGGAAATTTGCTTTGGTTTTGTTGGTGCAATAAGTTAAACAGTATAATAACAAAAATAATAGATAAAAAAAGCCTTAGAATAAAATAAGAATAAAACAAAAAATTTAAATTCTAACAATATACAATAAACAATATCAGAATCAGAATCAGAATGGTGTTTATTGCCAGGTGTGAGAGGTATACACTAGGAATTTGCTTTAGTTTTGTTGGTGCAAGTTAAACAGTATAATAAAAAAAAGAATAGATAAAAACGTTAAAATAAAATAAGAATAAAAAAAATATTTTTTTACCAATATACAATATACAAAATAAGCTATAAACAAAAATAAACAGATAGTGCAAATATTGCCAGTGTGCAAACAATCAGGTATCAGAGGGAGAGTATTATATTATATATTATTATTATTATTGTTATTATAGGCTAGGTATTTGCATCATTACGCACGCCCTGTCTCTCTCTGCGTTGTTTTGTTTTGGAGCTGACCTTTCTTTTCTCCGTGAGACGGAAGAGTTGTGAGAGTTGCGCGGCGCTGCGGAGAGCCTCCAGCTGCAGCAGCACTTCAGTCCCGGCGGAGTTGGAGACGCAACCCATAGTTAGTAGGTCTGGACCGGAGAGAGAGGGCGGCTGCTGGAGCGCACAGAGGCCGAGGAGAGGAGGTCGAGGAGCGGCTAGAGGCGCGCTGCAGCAGCCGGTCGGTGTGACGCTCCTTCTGGCTGGATGAAGCTCCAGACGCTCCTCCGCTGGGTTCTACTCTCTAATCTAGTCAGTGAGCGCGTCTTTGATGATGATGATGAGTCTCTCTCTCTCTCTTTCTCTCTGTGTGACTCTCTCTCTCTCTCTCATTAGTGATTCCCTATTGCCCCTCGGTGCTCTCTCGGTTACCCGTCGGCCACTCCTCCTCCTCGTCTTATCTCCAGCCAAAAGGATTGAGAGAGAAACCCCTCCTCCGCATCTCCAAATCCTGCAGCCAACGCTCTGCATGCATGGCTGTGCATGATAAATCTATTATTATTATTTTGTATATATATATAATATGTTTATTGGGTTTTCTTATTTTCACAAACATAATAAGAATAAAAAAAAACCAAAAAAAAAAACCAAACAAACACTGGTGGTTCTGCTTGATAAATCTATTATTATTATTATTATTATTATTATTTTTTATATATATAATATGTTTATTGGGTTTTCTTATTTTCACAAACACAATAAGAATAAAAAAAACAAAAAAACACTGGTACAGCTCAGATCAAAGAATGTAAATCTGGGATAGTTAATATATTATATTATATTATATTATCATTCTATGATATATGAGTTATTAGAGGAGAAGTGAGAATAGGGAAATATAAGTTTTACTACTCCTTTTCGGACACTATTACTCTTGTTTTGTTTGTTATTATTTTTTTATTTATTTTATGTTCGAAATAAAGTCTTTCATTCATTCATTCATTCATTCATTCATTCATTCATTCATTCATGTATATAGGAGGTCATATAGGAAATAGTCCATAGTGCAGCAGGGAAGTCACAGGATATATGAGTTCATGTTCAAGAGACTCCTTGTGAGATAATGGAGGAGAGATCAGGTCCAATATAATTCAGATAGGGCTGCCAGATATTGTGCAACTGATCTTCCAAAAGGGACCATCTCAAATATGACCTTTCGCCAGCCTTGGACAGAGGGTTTCTTATCACTGATCCACTGTACACTGTTAAGAATCTCCCAGTAAAATAACAGTAAAGAACTGGCAGCAGGGTTGCCTTCATGTTACTGTAAAATTAACATTATTATACAGTCGCTGAAATTTACAGCTTTGTACTGTTAATGAAAAATACAGTTTTTTTTATTAATTTCACAGTATTTTACAGTTAATTTACTGTTTAAAGATACATTATATAGCTGTTTTTCCACCTTTCTTTTACATTATCTTACTGATTTGTTTTAATGCACTATTTACTTTTTACATACATTTTAATAAACATTATTTTGTGCCTAGATGAATAGACTTAGCAGGTTACAGACATAGGAATAGTCACACTAAATACAATTAAAGGCACTTGTTAGGAAAAAGGCTATAATAGACTTGTTGACACTTTTCCCAAAATGTGTGTCTCTAGCTGGCTACAAGCACAGAATGCAAACCAGAACAACATGTGAGTGAAGTGAAACTGTTACTGATGATACTTTAGACAGTTGATCAGCAGTAAAGTACTGTTTTTTAAGAATGCATTATAGTTCAGTTAAAAAACGACCTATGAGCATAATTTAACAGGTTTTTTTTTGTATTAACAGTAAAGCGCTGTTTTTAGCAATAACAGGTTAATACTGTTGAAATCCTGTTGTCAATTAACAGCAATTGTTTACAGTGTACAGCTCAGATCAAAGAATGTATATAGGAGGTCACAGGATATATGAGTTCATGTTCAAGAGACTTCTTGTGAGATATGGAAGACAGATCAGGTCCAATATAATTCAGATAGGGTTGCCAGATATTGTGGAACTGTTTGGCATGTAGAATATTTGTGAGATATTCCAAATGGACCATCTCAAACATCTCAAACATCACTTGGACAGAAGGTTTCTTATCACTGATCCACTGTAGTAATAGATTTTTTTCTAGCAGCAAATGTAAGAATGTTATATAACCTTTTGTTGGCTGCATATAATAAATAATAAATCTAATATTGATGTAAATAACGGATAAAGCAGCCTGACAAACATGCACTCTCTATATATCACTCTTAAACGCACGGGGGGGGGGGGAAATATGCACAGAAAATATATCATCTTTATAGACATTTTTTGTTGATTAATATTATTTAATTTTAATTAAAAAATGCAGCAACATTATTTCGTTCACTTTCTTCCAGCCTGGCCGAAACAGCTCTTTAAACTCTGAGGTCAAGTTTGGATTTATTTGGGGTCAGAATAGCAGGCCTGTAATTTAATCCGGGGTGTTTAGAGATAATTCATTTTCATCAAACAATTATTGTTTTATTTTTTTAAAAAAGCTATTCATTATTTATGTTATTATTTGATTTTTCTTCAATCGTTTTATTTAATTTAATTTAATATGTAGCGAGAAAACAAAGAAAAAACACAAAATTGTGTTGAAGAAAAACGCTTGAATAAATTATAAAGGATGAACAATGTCGCAATATTCCTATTTAAGTAAATCCACATATTTCTTTTTGGTATTTTATAGGCCATATCTTGCTATCTATTTATTTAAAATATTTTACAATAAATAATATGATAATAAAATAGCTTAATTTGTGATATTAATGACACATCTTCCTCATTATTATGACAGGATTACAGATTATAGATATTTCTTTTCTTCTTTTTTAATGAACACAGCCGGTTGATGAATGAGGACATTTTAATTACATTCCTAATTAATATTTGATGCGTCTGCAGCATTTTGAATCTTTTTGTTTTTGCATGTGTGTGTGTGTGTGTGTGTGTGTGTGTGTGTTCTACAGTACGGCCTGCACACTCAGACCTGTCTTGACCTCTTCCCATCTCTTGTCCAGTGTTCAGGGGACAGATGCCTCATCGATCAATGCCAGCCGAAGGGCCCGCAATAATCCCCCACTGTGGCCTATTACACACACACACACACCCACTCACTCACACACACACACACACACACACTAGTGTCTATTTATTGATGGATCCGTCCCGGGGTAGAAGGGTTCAGATCAAACAGCGTTGGGAAGGCCTCCACTCCAAAACACAAAAGATGAAGGACTGACAAGAAGGTGGACAAGGTTCATCTTCTCTTCAAACCCCCCATCAACTGCCCACCCAACACACACACACACACACACACACACACACACACACACACACACACACACACACACACACACACACACACACACACACACACACACATCACCCCTTGTGCCCTCTCAGCCGTTTCCATCACTAGATGCGACTTGGCCTTCGAACCACTGAATGTGCTCGCTTACACACCAGTTTGGGATGATTGTTGGCGTAATGAATGGGAACTATTTAATAGGAGTAGACACACACACACACACACACATATGCACATGAACACACACATGCACTCATGTAAACACACGCACGCACACACACAGAGGGGAAACTGTTGATTTGCCTTGTTTTGTTAGGCCATCATTTAAGGTGCCTGAATATTGCATTAGGATGAAATTGCACGCAGGATTAAGTGAGAACAGTTACTGGAAGTGTGTGTGTGTGTGTGTGTGTGTGTGTGTGTGTGTGTGTGTGCAGATGCTTACACAAAGCACTAGTGCATCTTTCTGAAACAGACACACACATTTCTCTTTTTAGAAATGCTAAAAAACCCAACAGTTCTTCTAAAGCAACTGTGTCCAGAGCCACGTGTTGTATATGGAAACAAATATAAAATGAATACCAAATTATTGCATGACCATAAACATCTAAATTATGCATGGTCTCGCACACTTTTGTTCATCGTGCATCATTAATGACAAACAAATAAACAAATAAATTATCCACTTTCTTTTTAAAAGGTTACCGCCCGCATTTGAATTTGCCCCGTGTGCACATTATTTCCATAAACTCATGCATTGTGCATGCTTGATACGAAAAAAAAGAAAAGAAAAAAAATCACTGAATAGTCTGTTAAATTATACATTTTTAGCACTGAGTGGCTGTGTGTGTGTGTGTGTGTGTGTGTGTGTGTGTGTGTGTGTGTGTGTAGGGGGGGGTGTTCGTAAATAAATGATGGGGTCATATACCTGCGAGCCACTACACCGAGCAACTGGTCAGGCAAACAAAAGCAAAGCCGTTCACTAAGTACAAAATAACTGCAAAACACATCAAAAAACAATCACGCACGTGGCCTCTCCGGGTACGATAGTTCTCCACGATTTTTGGCCGGTGCCCTGATTCTGTCTTTGACATTGTGTGGCGGTGGCAGGGGGCACTGATGTGAAAATCTTAAAAGGATTAGGCGG
This sequence comes from Sebastes fasciatus, assembly GCF_043250625.1. Lineage (NCBI taxonomy): Eukaryota > Metazoa > Chordata > Actinopteri > Perciformes > Sebastidae > Sebastes > Sebastes fasciatus. Next base: position 33,840,075 of record NC_133802.1, on the reverse strand, counting down.
GTTGGTGTTGCCAGCCAATTGGTGCTTGTCAATCTCGGAGGCCCCCGTGTGTTCTCTCTCTCTCTCTCTTGGTCCGAGCCCCTTTTCTCTCTCTCTCTCTATCGGTCAGGCTTAATGTCTGAAGCTTAAATGGACACACTAGCCTGTCCCCTCGGTGTGACAGAGTGACAGGTGGCAGATCAAGACATGAGGACGGAGAAAAGGAGACAAAGACAGCGAGGAACAGGCGGCTGGAGACCGAGACAGGAGGTTGGGGGGGGGGGAGAAAGAGCCATGTAGGCAGGGATTAGGAGACAAATAAGAGAGGAGTGACAGGAATGTGGAAACACACGGGCAAGTCATATGGATGGCTTCTGTCATACCTCCATCATGTTTAGCATTTGTTGCCCCTTTGGATGCATTTTTTTTGTTGTTGTTGTATATCCCAGTACGTACAAGTGAGTTATCGTAATAATCCAAACTGAACTGAGGGTGAAATGTGTGTCAAGCTGCTGGTATTTCATTTATAGAAGAAACTGGGACAAGAGTCAGCAAAGCAAAACAGAAAAAAGACAGCCTCTGCAGGATAAAGAGAAACAGAAATATGCTAATATATTGCAGCGGTAAGTTGTGGCACACACATTGCGTGGGGTTGGGGTTAGGGCCTAGTTAAGCAGTTGGGGTTTTATGGGCACTGGCTGGGCATCTTTCCAACAGTATCAGATGCCTTACCCAGGTTTCTTCAGAGGGAGAGAGAGAGAGAGAGAGAGAGAGAGAGAGGGGGGATACAGTATAAGAAGCAAAAACAGGAGAGAAACTGCTGCTTCCACAAGAAGAAGGCCGTGCCTTGGATAATGGTTATTATGGGACTCCGGAGTGTCGGACTATTCTTCAGCCTCTTTACATGGGTCATTTCCTAACAGCTCTGGCAACCGGCCCAGCTACAGACACACAATAGAGCCATTCCTTGGTCATTACCAAGCACACACATTTTGCCACCACAATGGTAAACACACACACACACACACACACACACACACACACACACACACACACACACACACATAAGCACAAATTCACACAGCTCTTGCTGAGAACACGGTGCTCATATCTGGGCTGCGGTCGAAAAGTAAAAAATAAATAAAATGAATCCTAACGTCTTCTCCTAACCACTTATCCTTGATCCTCGATTGGAAAACGTCATGAGGTCAAGGAAAGATGTGAAGGAGGATCCATGAGGAGTTAGGAAAAGACAACTGTGGTGTTGAGAGCATCTGACTGCACGTCATGTTTTGAAGATGGACTACAAAAGGTGCATGTTCACCCCCATGCGTTGTTAAATATCTCTTTCAGTGACCGTCTGCTTCACCCGCGGTGTGTGAAAGAGAGACACCGCAGGTTCTTCTGCTGCTGGAACACTTTACATCAACATATAACTAGAATGGCACTCAGAGAGCGCAGACCTCCGCCAAGGTGCGTGACTTTAAAAACAGATTACAGCTCACAGCTGGCGGTAGCGTGAGGTGGTCAGCTTGTTAACACGGTGTGTTTCCGTGTAACGTATCGGCGGACGCCTCTCTCATTCAGCAGCCTTGTTATGTCTGTATAACGTGACACTACGTTGTCTCTCATCCTGTCATCTACCGCTTTGTTCTTTCTCACCGCGGACGGCCAGCAGCTCCCACTGCACCTCGATGTCTCGCCACACATCCACACACGTATGTCTCTGCTCTCAGAAGGAGGAAAGAGGCGGGGTCATGCGTCATCAACGCGTCATCAGCTACACTGCGCATGTGTTATACCCTGTGGTCTTAATGTTCTCGCTGATCACAATTCTTAAAAATATTCCTGAATCCGGTTCATGATCCGAATCTAATGGATTGTTCATTGTGCTACACCCCACCCCTCTAAAATATTTCATTCAAATCCATCACAAACCTTTGGAGCAATCCTGCTAACAGATAAACAAACCAACAAACCAATACCGGTGAAAACAATACCTTTAAGTAATAAAGGATTATCTGACCTAACGTAGGCAACCGGTGAAAAATATCACTTCATTACTGTGGTGACTTTTAACAAAGAAATATCTATAAGACACTGAGGGGCGAACGGGAGACCTTGTTTGGACGCTCTAAACACAAACCAATGTTCAGAACGCTGAATAACGTTGGATCAGATATATTCATTCACAGTTTTGATCACATCTCACCAGAATCATGCAGATAACTCACACCTGATCCTAATCACCTGAGAGCTCACCTATCTATAGGTGGTCAGTATGGTCAGTGCTAGAACTGCAGGCGTACATTAAAGGGACTCAATGTAGTACGTGAGTCACATTCCTGTTTTGCCAGACGCGCTTCACCAGATATAACTTTCCTTTTTTTGTGCTTACGTGGAGTTTGTGTTGGGAGTCTGTGTTGCAGTGTTGGGGGCTGGTCGTTTGTTGGCGTTAGTGGACTCTATTTCTAAATGAACGTTAGCTACGGTTGCACACTGTTAGCCCCGTAAGCGGAGCTGAAAATAAAGCGCACACTTGATGTCACATCAGTTGGATTTTTCCGGAAAAAACGTCCCGCATTCTTCCCATTAAAATCCGTCTACAGGCTGATAGAGGAAACCCAGGAAGTCACGGAAGGAAGTCACGGAAGGTCTCACTATTTAGTTTAGGTTACAATCTGTTCACACATTGGCAATAAAAACTATTTATACATGTAAAAAGTTACATACAGTCCCTTTAATTGTGAAATTAAAAAACAATAATTAAACTACATTAAAGCTCCAACAATTACCAAGGTTGGAATTGAAATAAAAAATATTAGGAATATAGGCTACCAGTCACAAAATGATAAATATTGAGCTAATCTTTGAGTTATGGTAGACGCGGTAGAACCAGTAAATGTATACCTGATCGGAGGTAATATTTATTTATGTTGATTATTTGTTTATTGTCAGTTTTCTATATGTTCATTTTATTAGTTATTCTTGTTGTTTTTTACTTGTTCGAAATAAATAAATAGAATATGCTTGTCACTGCCGACTCCTAATTAGTATATGACTGTATGAAAATAATTGTTAAATCTATGCAAGATAGTCGTATCATTCTGTTTTCAGGAACGGCATTGTGGGGGCATCATCATCTCCTTTCCTTTGGTAAAGGATGCTCCAGAGCATCCTCTGCTAAAGGAGATAATAGAGGAAGCATTGAAGCACCTTTCTTTAACATTTCGAGGATTCAAACAGCTCTCATCACGGCCATTTCATTCCGTTAGAAACCTTCCTATAAGAGAAAAAAGACTACTCGACCGCGGCCCACAAATCCAACCAAGGACATGCCGGTCATGTCACTCACCTGGTCTCCGGTGAGGTGACAGGCGGCGAGGTTCTGCTCCTCAAATGACAAGGCGGAGCGGACGTATTTGAGCCAGCTGTTGCTGGTGGCGTCCGGGCCCGTGTCCAGCGCAAACTTGATGTTGCCCATGTCGTCCACCACCTGTTGGAGAGCAACAGGTTTGATATTGTTATTAAAGGGACAAAACAACAGACAAATCACACGGAGCAATTCTATAAATGCCATTTTCCAAAGAGGTTCAGTTCAAAATGGTATCGGAAAGCTGTGCCAGGAGTTTGATGTCAGTCAACTTTAAGACACACAGAGGCAACATGTCAGCGGGTGTTAAGGCCACCTAACCTCGTCAATCCCGACAACAAGAAGAAGGAAAAGAGAGGGACAGGATGAGGAAGGAGGAGGGAGTAGACAAACTGTGGATTCTTTCACTTGTCTAAAGACTTTCTCTGGCACATATTGATCACCCTTTGTAACCCCGACGGCCCCCCTCCGAGACTCCAAGAGCGGGTTTCATGTTACCCGCTTTCACAGAGAATGGAGGAGGATGGAGGTAGAGGTGAAGGAGGAAGAGGAGGAGGAGGAGGAGGAGGAGGAGGAGGAGGAAAAAGTGAGGGGGAAACCAGGAACAATGCTTTATGTATGCGTATAAAAAGGGGGCCTAGTTCTTCCTCAAATTAGACAACAATTAGTGCATTTATGAAACAGCTAAGAGACGGTTTTAAAGGCCAGAAATGTTGATTTCTACAGTTAGCTGCTTTGAGTGCATTGGTATGTGTGTGTGGAGTGTGGAGGGGTTCAGTGGTCCTGTGAAACCCCGATAAGCCCAGCCTCTCCACCAAGCTTTGGGGGTGAAGCTCCGATTTCGCCGCAGCACTACTGAGCCTGCGTGAATCCTCCGGGGGAGAACCGGCCCCCCGAGACAGAGCAACTCCTCTAATTACAACGCCCCAATCAGACCCCCCCCACTCCCACCGAGTCCAGCGCTGACCTCTATAGCTCGACTCTCTCTCTCCGCGCTCTCACTAATCACAGTCAAACGTCTGCCGAAGGAAGTCGAGGTGTGATGGAGAAGAACCAACGGACCATCTGACGTTTTTAGATGTGCAAAAAGTTCGTGAACTTCTCCCAACCGGCTGCTTTTTCTAAAAAAGGCCATGTTTTCCCCAGCTCGTAAAAGTGTGAATGGTCATGTTCTTGTTGTCTCGGGGTGCCAAGTTTGGTGAGTAAATATGTAAAGGGTCTGGTTGGAGGTGTGCTTGTTTGTACAAATACGGCTGCCGTTTGAGGGAAATGCGTGTGCGCTTAGTGGAGAAATGTTTCTAGGTTTGAGCCGAGGTGTGAGTGGACCCTCCTCACTAAAAATAATCAAAACCGTAACCTGCTGTTCTACAAGGCTGAAATAAAAACTGTGGCTTATGTAAATGTATGTGCTGATTGTGAGAGCGGTTGTTATGGATTCTCTGTCGTTCACACTGAGACACTCAGAAGTGAATTACGTCGACTGGAAGAGCTTCTAAATAAAGACTGAACCTCATCCACTCCTCACTCTCTCCACATCGACAGCTACCGCCTCGCATGCTTCCAGTTTACAACTTCGGCTTGATCGAGTCCAGGCCTTTATTTTATGTGTGAAAACAGTCACTGAAAACTAACCAGGCGTCTCCCCCCCCCCCTCCCCCCCGTCCTACACACCTACTACTACTCCACCCAATATCTTTTCTGCAGGCGGTGGAGTCAGAGTGCACTTGTCACGGCGCTGCCGCGGAGCTGCGACAGGTATCCTACATGTTTTATGAACGCGTGGAGAAAAATCCAGGTGGAGTCAAGGTGGGATTATTTCTTTTTTTAAGGGGGGAGTAGGTGTGGGAAGGGAGGTCTGACTCTGACACACACACACACACACACACACTCACACACACGCACACACACACACACACACACACACACACACACGTATGAATGCCATGCCTACGTATTGGGTATGGTAGCATTCATACACACACATTTTGGTTCCCCTCCTCCTCCTACACACACACACACACACACTCGAAGGTCTGATCACAGGCTTAATGAGCTGCAGACCTGTGTGTGTTGTGCGTTTTTTTTTTGTATGTGCACATGTGTGTGTGTGTGTTGTCTGGGAGGCCTGCTAACACCCTGTCTCCGGGTGGAAGCCTGATTTATAAGGCTTCAAATGAGGTGCAACAGAGAAGGAGAGCCAGAACAAGCCCACGGCTGATTGTTTGTTTATTTACCTTTCTTTTTCATTCCCTCCCTCCCTCCCTCCCTCCCTCCCTCCCTCCCTCCGTCCCTCCCTTCCTACGTCACGGGGGGGGAGGAAGAAGAGGACGCGGGTGGAAATCATCAGCTCCACGTGTGAGAGCTTTTCAACAAAACAAAGCAAACAAGGCAGCTCAAAGTTTCCCCTAAAGTTCTTCTGTCTCCTCCTTCAGATCAAACAGAAACACTGAAGACACTAAAGATATCAGGGATGCTGTTTTTATATTTTTCAAAATGTTCTATAACGTCCATCGACAACCATCTTCCTCTCCACAGTTAGAGGGTACTTCCAGTTAAAATACAATGTGGATCTTTTCCGTAGTTTTGGCGATCATTCCTATCAGTCATATATTATATTACACAGTTTGTTTGTTTGTGTAGTGAAGGATTGCTGTCAACATTTCAGTTTTACCTCCAGATATTTAAAATAAATAAAAATATTCCTGTCTGAGCGCTGGACTGCTTGCGTTTCTTGCCTCTCGTCACACTGCGTTGTAGTAGTCTCGCCGGGTTTCGAGATCTCAGCGAGTACAATGTTATTATAACTGATACAAATGACGGTAAAACCGTGGAAATAATTGAAGAGAATTATCCTTAAGGCCAGTAAAGAGAAGAAAACAGTTTAAACACATTATAAAAAAGTCCATTTCATAGTTTGACCTCTGGTTTTATCTGATTAAACAGCATCAGAAAATGACTCACATGACAGCACACACACACACACACATGTACCTACACGTGCACGCGCTGCAAAGACACAATGAGACTTCAGTGAAAGAGAAGCGGCTCTGAGTGGACAGGATGCAGAGCAAACTCCACAGGAAGCTCTGATAAGAGCACGACACTTATATCGCTCCTCACAACACAAAGGGGAACCTTTGACAGCTAGGAACCTTTAATGGATGTCTCGGCAGGCCCTCTCCCTCCGCCAGTTATATGTGACGGATGCGTGTGGCGTGCAGGGGCTGAATTAGTAGAGGGAAAGTTGCTTGTACTCGGTAGACGTCGGTGACAAGGTACATATTATTTTTCTGTTTGACGGAGGGCAGAAAATGGAAATGGCAGCTCGGAGCCGCCGCGGTGATTGTGATTCTGATGTGAGACGGAGATAGAAGCAGACTTAAGCGAGACATAACTGCTGGGTTATTGTGTGCGTCTCGGAGGCAATATTTTTTATGACGTGTGATCTTTTGTTGCGCTGCCCAGGGTTTGGATGTGTGAACACACCCTAGTTTGCATGTATTTTTATTGGAGTCTGTGACAGTTGCTCTTCGTTCTGACTCGTCATGTTTTACATGTTGGGAAATAAACTTTTGTTTTCTGTATTACATGCTGCAGTAGATTGAGAAATCAATAATCAGTAGTAATCAGCGATGATGCTTTTCCTTTTCACATCTGAGGGTATCAAGATGAGCAACTAAGGTCATCCATCTAAAGTCAAACAAACATGTCTGTTATGTCTGTGATAATCACTCTGATACACAGAGATGCACCGATACTGACACCAGATCAGATATCAGGCTGATAATAACCCACATAGCGAGCTATCAGGGCCGATCTATTCAATTCTATATGTATGTTTACACCTGAACTGTAATTCCTGTTCATTTTGAAGATTTTTTTACCAAGTTGTTGGTGCACAATGTATTATTTTAATAATAAATAACGATTTATATTTCTGTATTTATTGGTTAAATTTTGTTTTACAAAGTTAGGAAAGCAATGTTTAAGTCAAACCTGATGTTGTCTTACACATAACAGAACGATCCCATACACATCCACACAGTGGAATATCATATGCAATATCACTGTTTTTTTTAGCTTACTTTACCTTTTTTATTTTACTTATCTTACTTACTCATTTTTACTAAATGTATCTTACTTTATTGTTATTTTATTAGGCACTGGTGCTAGAAATAGTACTTTTTTATTTTATACACTTGAACTTGTTGTAATTTTGAGCAATCTCTGGCACAAGAATTTGCTTTGGGATTAATAAAGTTCCATCTTATCTTATCTCATCTTATCTTATCTTATTTTATCTTACAGTCGAAGTGTCCTTGAGCAAGACACTAAACCCCAAGTTGCTCCCCGGCTGCCTGCAGCAGCCCACTGCTCCTAAAATACTTAGGATGGGTTAAATGCAGGGGTCAAAATTCATGCATGTACCTGTTTGTACTATAACAAATAAAGGTTTCTTCTTCTTCTTATACAACTTATAAATTAAACACTGGTATCAGATTGGTACTCGGTATCGGCCGATACCCAAAGCCCAGATATCGCTATCGGTATTGGGACTGGAAAAGTCGGATCGGTACATCCCTACTAATACACACATGGAGAAGGAGACTCTTTTACAACAAAAGTTTGATAAAAGATTTCTCTGCATTGAAGGTTTTTACGCCTGTTTAAAAATGTAAAGAGAGAAGAGAAGTCCTGGAGAAGTGGTCGACAAATGAAAAAAGTTTGTTTCAAAGAGAGAGAGAGAGAGAGAGAGAGCAAAGAATAAAGGACAGATTGCCTCTCAATATGGATCTTGCTCTTAATCTCTCTAGATCAATGTGAAAATGTAGAGAAAGACGAGCACAAAGAAGGGGGGGATGCGTGCACTTCTCCGTGAAGCAGCTAGGGGGCAGCCTGGAATGAAATCTCTCCAGGTAGAAGAGCAGAAGTTGGAAATTAAACTTCCCTCCTCTCTCTCTGCAGCTGTACACACACATATATACAAAAAACACAATATAAAAATTGGTAGTCAGAGTAAGAATTACATGCACACACTTTTTACCCCGACGAGAGGGGGGGGGGGACCGGTCGTGGAAACAGAGCCGTGACAGTGACAGATTGAGTGGCTGTGAAAGCGGCTGCGGAGCTGGTTTGTTAGATGTGTTGCAAATTAAGGTGCAGGACGACTAACAAGACATAAAGAAGTGTGTGTGAGAGTGTGTATCCTCTCTGGAAAAGGGTCTGTTTCCAGTTGGGAGGTCCCTTAACATGCACACACACACACACGCACGCACACACACACACACACACACACACACACACACACACACACACACACACACACACACACACAGGCGGACTAATAAAGCGCCTGACACAGTACAGATCCCCACAGCCTCCCATGTGTTTGTGCACATTTCACATGCGTGTGTATTATGTGTGCATGTGCCGGCGTGTGATGGATGGGGGCCTGCAGAGATGACCCTACCCTGCCACATCACTCAACAGTCTAAATGAGTGTGTGTCCGTCCACATGTGTGTGTGTGTGTGTGTGGAGGTGAGAGGTGGACAGGCACACAAGGGGTCCTGTCAGTAAAGCCTCTCTCAGAGCAGGAAGGAGAAAAGACTGAGAATAAAAGGACAGACAGAAATAAAGAGAACAGAGATTATTCATATTGTGTATTAACTTCAGTGGACTCTGGGTGAAGATGATGAAGAGTAAGATGAAGGAGGAAAGTCGCAAACACAAACTGATGGAAGTATTTAACTCTTAACTCTGCACTCAGATGTCAACAAAAGCAGCTCTTCTTTCTCGGTCTTTGTGTAACTTCACTGCTGACAACTTTATTTACACGTTGTAATTTAAAATCTCCCCTACATTCACAAACTCATATTTAATTTAATTTTATTCTTACGTTGTAGCGGCTCAGTTTTAAAGCTAGAGTGAAGATACTGGTATCATATGAAACTAGAAAACCTGATGAATCCATCGGTTCCAACCATGTCATACTAGCTTGTCACAAAAGGAGGTTAAATAACGCTCCAAACTTACGCTACATTTTGGCGAGGAAAAACTGTCATGGCCATTTTCAAAGGGGTCCCTTGACCTCTGACCTCCAGATGTGTGAATGAAAATGGGTTCTATGGGTACCCACGAGTCTCCCCTTTACAGACATGCCCACTTTATGATAATCACATGCAGTTTGGGGCAAGTCATAGTCAAGTCAGCACACTGACACACTGACAGCTGTTGTTGCCTGTTGGGCTGCAGTTTGCCATGTTATGATTTGAGCACATTGTTTTATGCTAAATGCAGTACCTGTGAGGGTTTCTGGATCAATATCTGTCATTGTTTTGTGTTGTTCATTGATTCACAATAATAAATATATACGTATATTTGCATAAAGCAGCATATTTGTCCACTCCCAAGTTGACAAGAGTATTAAATATTTGACATATCTCCCTTTAAGGTACATTTTGAACAGATACAAAATGTGCGATTAACTATTTTAATCAATTGACAGCCCGAATTTCTTTACAGGTTTAGGCTTTGAAATTATTTCTGAACATCATTTGAAAAACTCTACATCGTGCTGACCCTTAATATGAGCCAACAGAAAACAGTATGCAAAATACATGCAAGCACGCTACACACACATCGTTTCATAACGTCAGGAAATGCAAAGCTGCTGTGGGAGAGAAACCACAACAGACGCAGGAGAGTTGATATATTTCTTGATAAGGCTTCAGTTCATTTCAGTTAATTCAAAATCATATTGAAATTAAACATGAGTGTATCAATCCAGGGAAATGTGCTCAAGCACGACTCTGATGGTGATTTTGTTTTTATCTATCTGTCAAGCATGACTCATTTATTTTTCCTTCTCCACCTCCCCAGCCACGAGGGTCCTTCTCTTCATACTGTAAATATTCGTTTTCCTCTCTTTGTGTCACCACGTCTCCTCATTCCTGACTTTATATGTGCATGCATGTACTGTAAAATACACAGAAATACCACCTGCACAGTACGACACCAGAAGTATAACTGTCAAATGTAGAAGCAAAGAATTTGTTTGTCCAGCTAAATTCAAATTACATTCAAATATTATTCAAATATGTTCCTCAAACAGATTAAAGGTGCAATGTGTAATATCTGCCCACATGCTCCAAACAAATAGGGGGCATCATTTCACCTCATATGATCTGAATTTACAGTAATCTGTTATATAAAAAAAAGTCAACTACTAACTGAGTTAGAGACGCAACATTCAACCAAACTGCTGAAACTCTGAGAGCCAGACAAAATAACACTGCTATCTTATAATCTTCATGTACGGTTTGATAGTTTGTTTATTGGATTAAATCCAAATTGTGTTTTCCTTTCTCCCTCCACGCCACCAGAAGACTACTTCGCAGGGAGGAAAGCGTAGTGAAATGAAAATAAAAGTTGCTTTATCATTTTCTGCCACTTAGGATTTAATCCAATAAACAAATAAAACGTACGTGGACTCTGTACCTTCAACACGACTGACAAGCCCCTCGGTGCAGCTCTGCTTCTTCGTCCTCTCATGTTGGACTGAGGACAGACGGGACGCTACAGTGACTCACTATCACCTCTCGAGGTTACAAGTGGTATTACAGGACAGGACGGTTCAGTGCTAGCTGGTTAGCATGCTCATCTCATATCTCTACAACACAATACATAGACATGTTGGACGCAACGTCAACGTTCACCCTCTGTCTGAAACGCTCCGTTTTAGTGCATTTCAATGAAGTTGCAACGGAATTTGCGTTGCTAGGCAACAGTTTGGGTCCACGTTTACTTCCTGTCAGCTGATGTCATTCACATACACTACAACCAGGAAATAAACTGGGACACATTTAGAATGTTTACGTTTTAAAACCGTGTAATGGTCTAAATATTGTATATTTGTGACATCACAAATGGACAGAAATCCTAACGGCTTGTTTCAAACGCACAATTTCTGAATACGGGCTGCTGTGTGTATTTCTCCGTATATTGAGCGTTTTGATAGTTTAACAGTATTTTATATAGCGCTTAAACCAAATAAAAGACACTCAGTATCAGAGCCAGAGTGTTTCATCAGGAGGAGCCATACTGTGAGTAGAGATTGGACCTTTAAAAATAAAGTGTGTATGTGTGTGTGTGTGTGTGTGTGTGTGTGTGTGTGTGTGTGTATGTGTGTGTGTGTGTGTGTGTGTGTGTGTGTATGTGTGTGTGTGTGCGTGTAAAGCCAATTACTGATGCTGGTAATAGTACACCTGTGTAGCCATGTCTGGCAGTCTAATGACAGCTAAAGAGGAAACAGGCTGTAAATCCACACACACACACACACACACACACACACACACACACACACACACACACACACACACACACACACACACACACACGCACGCACACACACACACACACACACACACACACACACACACACACACACACACACACACACACACACACACACACACACACACATGCAGACACACACACACTTCCTTTTATCAAGACAAGACGCGTTGTGTTGAAACACATATTTACTGTTTGTCTCTGTCTGTGGAACAAGTGAATACGACTGTTAAAGCGTGTGTGTATCGTGTGTGAGCGTATATGCAAGGTGTTGGAGTGTGTGTTCGCAGTGTGTGAGTGGATGTGTGTGTGAAGGTGAGTGAAGGCGTGTTAAATGTGACCCATTTTATCTGGGCTGGGCAGCCATCGACATAATTAAAAACCAGGCAGGCAGGCCGGGGAGGGCCGGGGGCCTTGTAAAAGCCATCTGGGTTGTAGTGTGTGTGTGTGTGTGTGTGTGTGTGTGTGTACATGCATCGTGAGTGTCAGAATGTGGACCCGGCTCACTAATGACCCAACTTGCTTCTCTTAAATCTGCGTCTCTACAGTCGCCGTCACACAGCTATCATTTGTGGCGAGTGTGCATGTGCCACACCGAGAGCAGCATGTGAACAGTCCCGGCGTCGATCTCCCACACTCACTAAATACGTAACTGTAAAGTCAAATCTCATTCATGTTTGAGTTTGACTCATCTAACTTCAACAACGGTTCCCATGCAGGTGGGAGAGTGAGGCTAGATGTGCTGACTTATGATGATGATTTCATTCTAGGATTGTTGTATTTGGTAGACATTAAATAACATTAAATACAGGGAGGGTGTGCGTTGCATACCGACCTTAAAAGGTTGTGCCTTGTGCGTCGGTATCTAACGCCAACAGTCGTGACAAAGCATCAGTATTTGACACTCTGTGAATGAGATCGGACTTGCTTTACCTACAAAAATTAATGCACTGCAATTCGTATATATCCCATAAAATCCATTTGTATGTAATCCTCGTAATCGTGAACCGGGAAGTATAAAGAGAGACAAACGCCGCACAGGGAGGAGTTCGGGCTGGAAGGTGGGTCAAAAAACACCAGACTTTCTCCCATGAGACTCCATCACTACGTCACTTCCATATTTTAACCCAAACATTGACGTATTTGTCTTGTAATTTCCATAAACTTAAGTAACGCCACTTCACCAATCTTTTCCAAAACCTAACCAAGTTGCTTCCTGTGAAGACGAAAGTTTATTTTGAAAAGACTGCAGTATGCATATAACGAGTTGAAATTGACACGAGTTGCAGGACAACGAAACTTTTTGTAAGATCCAGTGATTATGTATTTGTGTTTATATATTAAATATATATCTTACACTGTTATTTTTAGCATCACGTCCACCACGTCCGCCTCCGCACCCCCTGTGGCTCATCTCAATGAGCAGGTTGCCATGTGCTGGGTTGCCAGGTTAGTGTAACTTTAAACAGGAAGTGTGCACACTTTAAAAGAGAGAGGCAGTGGGTTTCCAGGCTGGACCTCGTTAATGAAATGGCTTTGTGTTATTTACAGCCCCTTGTTAAAAGGCTGGATGAGTGTGTGTAAGACTGTCTGTATGTGTGTGTGTGTGTGTGTGTGCCATCTTATACGTGTTGTGTGTGCGCTCATGTGTTTTTTTATGCCTGTGTGATGTGTTCAGCGTACATGTGTGTGTGCACAGAGGTTACCATCATGCTATGTCTGTTTTACTGTTGGACAGCCTTTTACAGGCCGGCCTTTATGATATGTATTTAGGGCAATTAGTGAGCAGATATATTGGCTCATTATAGTGAAGCAGGTGCAGTGTAAATGGGGAAATATATGAACAGTACATCAGGGTCACACACTCTGTCTGTGCCGTTTGAAGGCTGGACTTATGTGTGTGACAAACAGCAGCACACAGAGTGAACTCAGCGAGAGCCAGACGGAGGAAACATTTTCTCATACCGGCTTCTGTCAAAGAAATCAGACGATCAATGAAGAACATTTATCACATTTTAACATAATTGTTAGCAGGCTCAAGAAGAGAACAAACTAGTTGAATATCAACTGAGGTGGAGGCAGAGTTAGTAAAGTATGTGTTTATTGGCTGGAGGGAATCGCACAGTGAGCAAAGTGGTTGTTTATTGGCTACCGGGACTAATGTTTGATGGTGCCGCTGGGCTCGTCTCGAGAAGAGTCCACACACATATACCTACAAACACTAGTGTACACTGAATTACTACATGTATGTACAGCCACTATGTGAACAAGGTAGTTTACAACAATGATTTTTCTAACTTTTTTGATGCCACAGTATAGGATAAGTCCTTGTTTGTAAGAAAAAGAGAACTCATTTTTGTGCCAATGTTCCAATTTCAAGCCCCGAGGAAGAGCGCCGGTCGTCGATCCCAAATTTCATAGTGGCCAAACGGCGGTACTGCAACTTCTGTGTCCGTCCCGTGATGTCATTGGGCCCAAAAATACTTTTTCCCATAGACTTACTTTGGGAAAGAGACGTCTGTAACTCAGCGGATAATTTTTTTTGAGGTGAATCAACTTCCCAGTACGAACACTCTTATAGCCCTTATTTAAAAAATTACATGGATTACATACGATGTGTGTACGATTTTGTGGGATAGGTATCTATACAACATTACAGTGCATTACTTTAAGTAGACATAGCTACGAACGTTGTATGAGAACAGCCCGACTGCTGCAACGAGCTCCAAACCGAGAATCTATACATTTCAACAAACCATCCTGGAATTTAAAAATGAGTAAGTGAAATATTTACGCAATGAAACATCAAAATGAGGATGGTAAAATATGCATCTCCAAATTTAAAACATATAATGCATATTCATAGCTTTCTCTTTTTTCCACGTTCTCAAATCGAAGATATAATATGGAGATATAAAATAAAACTTCCTGAGCTCAAGCAAAGCAACTAAATCAATCAAGTCAGAATGTATCCATGCCAAGAATAATGGCAAATAATAATGAGGCGAGGAAGCCGCATTCAACACTGACACAACTTGACCTCCACTCTATCGACTGACATCGGAAGTGAAACACAAAACGGAGACAATTCCTGGAACTGTGCAAACACAAATAGGGAAGTGGTGCTCGGTACAAATTTATAGAGCACGCAACACCATCAATTATTTATTAACACCCGAATAAAGGAATACTTCCTTCAACAACATTTGCTTTTGTAATACAATGGAGAGGGATGGAGGGAGAGAGAGAAGCACAGAGAAACGCAGTGACAAAAAGGATTCATTCACAATCAGATTTGTAGTGATCTGAACCAGACAACAGGGGTTTCCACTATGAACAGAGACAGAGAGAGTTTTTCCCCTCCGCATGTCAGTTCCTGCTCAGTGTCAAATCAACGTTGGCCTCAACATTCATCTCATCGACTACCTCATTCTTTGAATCTCACAGAAGGAGACTGACACAAAACAGAGGATGTCTCCGACCATCTTGGCGGAATGTCATTTGGTCCCTAAAGCTGCAGCGTCCTTGTGTGTTATGAGATCAATGAGTTGGCAGGACGGCAGAGAGCTGAGACGAGACGCAACTGAGCTGAGACGAGACGCAACGTCATACTTTTTCCCAGGAGACTCCCATTTTTTCATCGCCCTACTCGGTTTCCTCCCGGGGTCACAATTCTCCCATATTTCTCCCGATTAATGGCAAATTTTCACACTTTTTTTTCCTTTTCGTTATCTCAACCTGTTTCTGGAACTGAACAGCGTGTATAATCCCTACATGTTTCCACCCGGACGACAATACAGCTACGCCAACTGTCGTTTCCCGGCGGAAGAGAGCAGTCTATGCACGCGACACAGCACAGTTTGAGCTCATGTCTAAGTTGCGCTCGCCACAGCGTGCAGCGCCCAAAGTTGGGCTTTGCTCGATGCAGCGAAAAGCCGTCGTGGCGCGGCGCAAACCGTTCGAAATAACAGGTTTCCGAGCGCAGCGGTGGCGTTGTCGCATTGTGTCTGAAAGGATGTTCAGTGAGTGAGAGATGGAGAGAGAAATGGAGAGAACTAAGAGAAAGAAATACTCAAGCAGGAGCAAAAATAAATAAAAACGGATGAATATTATTTTATGTCAGAGATTCACACACCAAGTTCACACCAGAGGAGAGAATTATTCAGTTATCTCGCTGGGGGTTAAAGGTAAAATCAAAACTTTAACATAAAATGCTGTTAAAGTGAACTCATTATTTTGTTATTTTCACTCTTTTAAAGTCACCAGGATGCGAAACAAAGTCTCTGAAACTCAAAAACCCCCACTTCGGTTTAGAAATCCTCCCTTTTTTTAAGGTCTCAAGGTTGGCAAGTATGCGCAACGTACAGCACACGACATTCAAACTAGAGAGAACCAGCAAAAGATTCACTCACACATTTTGTCTCTACGTCTTCCTCTGTTGTTCTCACATCATCATCACCCATACTCCACCTGGGCTTTCTCAGGAGGTCTGAATTTGAGAGCTCAAATTGCCCCAAAAAGAAATGCATTGTGAAGTAAAGTTGTGCCGGAAAAAAAAAAGCAGCAGCTGGCCGGGACAGCATGAGGCAGAACCCCTGTGTGGCTGCAGGCCTGGGACTTATTGGAACCATCTGAGCAGAACTCTTCGTTTACTCTAACAACCGGACTCCACTTTATCCTCTCACCACCTCCTCCTCCTCCTTCTCCTCCTCCTCACCTGTAGCCTTTACTCCTCAGTCTGATGACCCAGAATCAAACATGTACCAATTAGAAAAAGAGACATTAACTTTTAATGGCTCAATAAAAGCAAAATCCTCATCATCATTAAAAGGCGATATATTTTCTAAGACCTATTTTTAGATCAATGTTTCCTCATAAAACAGTTTGTATGATATCTTACAAAAAGTTATTCCTCATTTTTTGTGCATTTTCCCATGAATGTCCAGCAACACGTCAATCTCGTTACATGTATATAGTCTTTATAAAATGAGTATCCATCTTCAGAGGCAACAACTTGGTTAGGTTTAGGCAACAAAACTAATAAGTTAGGTTTAGGAAAAGAGAGGAGGTTGTGTTGCTTTGGCTATATCTAGCTGGCATGGAGAGGAGGTTGTGTTGCTCTGGCTCTATCTGTTTGGCGTGGAGAGGAGGTTGTGCTGCTCTGTCTCTATCTGTTTGGCTTGGAGAGGAGGTCGTGTTGCTCTGGCTCTATCTGTTTGGCGTGGAGAGGAGGTTGTGTTGCTCTGGCTTTATCTGTTTGGCGTGGAGAGGAGGTCGTGTTGCTCTGGCTCTATCTGTTTGGCGTGGAGAGGAGGTTGTGCTGCTCTGGCTTTATCTGTTTGGCGTGGAGAGGAGATCGTGTTGCGTCTGGCTCTATCTGTTTGGCGTGGAGAGGAGGTCGGGTTGCTCTGGCTCTATCTGTTTATCGTGGAGAGGAGGTCGTGTAGATTGTAAAGCCCCCTGAGTAAAATTTGTGATTTGTGATTTTGGGCTATACATTTAAAATTGACTTGATTTGACACAACCTCTTTGATTACTGATGTTCCACATTATTGTTGCCAGAACAAGGTTACTGCATTATCCCCTGAATGTATCTATAAAGTCCACCCCTCCTCTCCTTTTTTATAAAAGAGGAATGAGAAAAACTCTAACTCCTTCCTCCTCTCTCAGGCGGATGTGAGGAGAGGTGCTCTGCCCAGAAGGATTAGCTGCAGCCATACAGGCGTACGTGATGCTATGAGACGTGTTACTCTCCTCCAACGGGATTAGCAGAATATCTGGTTATTCTCATCTCTACCAAAGGATAATTTAATGTGTGTGTCCTCATCTGGGCTCTGTGTGTGGCTGCTGAACATACTGTAGGTCTGCCTATCTGAGTGTGTCTCAGTCCGACACGTCTGTCTACACACATGTAGGCCCCGACCCGGCCTGGCCCTCCTCCTCCTCCTCCTCCTCCTCCTCCTCCTCCGCCCTACCAGGGTGCTGAGACTAGCCAGGACAGGAGGACCAATAAAGCTTACTCTCTGAGTGTTGGGCCTGCTGGCGAGAAGCAGAGGAAAAGACCTATTTCGCTGTTGTGTAAACCATTGTTTCATTTCCACACGTCTCTCTCTCTCTCCCTCTTTCTGCTCTGATATTTCACAGGTTTTTTTTGGCCCCCGTTCAAGTGTGAACACAATACAGCTATTGAGATCATGCCTCGCACCTCCTGGCCTCATCGCTGTAGCTTTAGCTCTCGCAGCTACCACCTCACGCTACTTCTTTCCTTTCCTTGATTTTTTGTTTTAAGTCAGGATGCTGCACAGACAGACTCGCCACACCCCCCCCATCCCCCATCGTAAGCCTTCACCCTAACTCTTGCTCTGGAGGGCCCCAATGTGCAGGTAATGGATCCCGCTTGACCACCTCCACCCAGAGGCCCATATATCCAACTTTTAATTAAGAACGCTCATCCCCTCTCCTGAGAGAGAGGGAAACGGTAGAACAGGCTGGGGGGGTAGCAGTGTGTGAGTGTATCATGTGTGTGTGTGTTGCAGAAGAGCCCTGCAGCCATCTGGTTCGTGTTAGACACAATATTAAGAGTGTGTCAGTGGCCGAGGCCTGGCTGATGGCTATCAATCTGCCCTTTAATGTATGACGGGATATATGGAGGGATGGATGGATATGGGCCCCCCCTCAGAGAAGCTAATGGCTAAACGGGCGCATTAAGGTGATTGAGGCTCACACGGTGGAGATGGGGCCCGTAGTGGAGCTGCACAAGGAGGCTTCCTATCTCCTACGGCCTTGAGGCTATTGGAAACTGCAGGGCGGCTGCTGTGGAGGATGGATGAGAGGGAAGATGGAGGGAGGAATAAAAACGCAGAGAAGTGGAGATGGACGGGTGAATGTAACAAAAAAACAAAACGATTTGGAGCTGCAACGATTAATCGATTAGTTGTCAAATATTAAATAAATCGCCAACTATTTCAATGATCGATTAATCGGTTTGAGACCGAAGACTTTAAATCTTGTGTTTACCAGAGATTTGCTCCAAAGTTTCTTGGAAATAAGTCATTCTAAAAAAACGACTAATCGATTACAGAAATCTTAGTCGACTGAGACCAAAACAACCGATTAGTCGACTAATTGATTAAGAGCAGGCAGCACGATTTATAATGGCTCAATAAAAACAAAAGCCTCATCATTATAAGGTGAAGATCTTTAGATAAACACTTTTTGAAGATTAGAGACAGAATAAAAATAAAGTGGGCAGATGTGTTTTTAATGTGTAGTCACATCATTATTAAATTAATAATAATTAATTAATTTGTGGTAAATAAAAGTCTCTGATTGCAGATTCTTAAATGTGAATATTTTCTGGTTTCCTTCCTCCTCTACGACAGTAAACTGAATATCTTTGAGTTGTGGACAAAACGAGACATTTGAGGACGTCATCTTGGGAAACACTGATTTTTCACCATTTTCTGACATTTTATAGACCAAACAACTAATCACGAAAATAATCAACAGATAAATATCAACAAGGAAAATAATTGTTAGTCTCAGCCAAAAATGATAAGTCAATTAAACAATTGTATTGATTCTTTGCTGAGGTGATTTTGTCAGGCAATTTGAAGACACCCCCTTTCGACTTCACTTAAGTGTAAATTGCATTTTTTTTTTTTTTTACTATTTTCTAACATTTTATAGACTAAATTAATAATAAAAAATAAATTGGTCAATCATTTATTTAATTATTAGTTGCTCAACAGGCAAATAAACAGTAATCATGACGAGAAGCTGCGTAATCTGTGATACAGAAAAAAAGGGTGAGTGGAAGAACAGAGGCGGTAAGGACAGAGAGAGATAAATGAGGAGGAGGAGCAGCTGTTGACACAAGACTGCTCCCCCTGTCAGATAAGAGATAACCGGGCCGCCAGTGTTTAGACGCACCATTAGTAGTGTCATCAATCACACACACACACACACACACACACACACACACACACACACACACACACACACACACACACACACTGGGGGTGACACAACATATTGCTCTATTAATGCTTCAAGCATGTCAGACTACATCCTTTTCTCTACAGCTCATCAAGCACACACGCACGCATGCACACACGCACTCCGTGTAGCTGCTGGTGAGGTTTCAATCCCGTTCATCTGCACGGCACAACCACCAGATTTGACTGATAAGGCCATTAAATAGGCATTATCAGTCTCTATCAGCACCATAGATGTGGGTCAGTAGGGGCCTACTACACTTACTACGCTGTTAAAGTGAAAGTGAAACTTAAAAGCAACACGTTCTTACATGTAAAACTGAAAGAAACGTCACATTTTTAACACAAACAACAAGTCTTCTTTAGGTTTAGGCAATAAAACTTCAATTTCTTTAGGTTTAGGCAACAAAACTACAACTTCTTTAGGTTAAGGCAAACAAAAACTACAACTTCTTTAGATTTAGGCAATAAAACTACAACTTCTTTGGGTTAAGGCAAACAAAAACTACAACTTCTTTAGGTTAAGGCAAACAAAAACTACAACTTCTTTAGATTTAGGCAATAAAACTACAACTTCTTTAGATTTAGGCAATAAAACTACAACTTCTTTGGGTTAAGGCAAACAAAAACTACAACTTCTTTAGGTTTAGGCAATAAAACTACAACTTCTTTGGGTTAAGGCAAACAAAAACTACAACTTCTTTAGGTTTAGGCAATAAAACTACAACTTCTTTGGGTTAAGGCAAACAAAAACTACAACTTCTTTAGGTTTAGGCAATAAAACTACAACTTCTTTGGGTTAAGGCAAAAAAAACTACAACTTCTTTAGGTTTAGGCAATAAAACTACAACTTTTTTAGGTTTAGGCAACAAAACTTCAACTTCTTTAGGTTTAGACGACAAAACTACAACTTCTTTAGGTTTACGCCAACGCTGCAGAGGGTAACCACTCTGAATGGGCATACAGTACATGTGTTTTTGTGTTTGCATACAGTACATGTGTACATGGACTGTGGGTTTTTTATGTATATTAAAATGTAGCGTATAGTTATATATCATTCATTTCAGTGCAGGAGAAATAAGTGACATCAGAGCCACAGAGTGAGATATGCAGAGTTGGGCTGGGCACACAGAGGTCATGAAGGACAGCGAAAGGGCACAATTCCAACTTTAACTCCCACCTGGAAACTTCTCATTAAAGCTGGAACGGCCCACGGCGTCCAAGTCGCCATTAAAGTCACACTAGCAAATAACAATGACTTTCAAACTATCCTTTGACTAATAACGCTGTCACCACAAGTTACTTGTGGCTTTGCAAGGACCAAAACAAACTTTGTAGAGTGGTCCTGGGCTCCCCGTGGTCACATTAAAAGAGCGAAGGCATAATTTGGCCATTCACTAACAACTCTCGGAGAACGCTTCCCTCAAGGAACACAATCAGGCATAATTGGCCAATCAACATCGGGAACAAACACAACAATATACCTCACACAGTGAGGCTGTTGGATACAGTCATGTGGACGAGACGTCGAGCACAAAAATAAAGAGGGAAAAAGACACAACGCGGTATTACTGTTATTCTCTTGAGAATACACATTGTGCTGTTTGAAGGTTGGCTGATTGGAAATAGGATGCAGTGTATTTTGTTCTTAAAGAGGCTCGGGTACATGTACAGGAGCGTGGAGGGATCAGAGAAAGAAGCAAGAACATTTACATGCTTCCGTCAGGGGCAATATATCGATATTATATTGATATTGTGATATGAGACTAGATATCGTCTTACATTTTGGATAACGCAATATCATAAAATTGTCTGTTCCCGCTGTTCAAGGCTGCATTACAGTACAATGATGTAATTTTCTGAACTTACCAGACTGTTCTAACTGTTCTATTATTTACCTTTAAACACGTATTATTATTTATCAAAAATCTCATTGTGTAAATGCTTTGTAAAAGCACAGATATTCAACCCTAAAATATTTTATTTGGTCGAAAAGTAAAGTGTGATATCTGATTTTCTCCACATCGCCCAGCCCTACGTCTCACCTATTTTATTTAGCTTTAAAAAGGTCTAATAAATAATATTTCTGACCATAGAAATTATATGTTTGGTCACATATAGATATATATATATATATATAATACATTTTGACACATACATATGAAAAGCCTGTTTGTTTGTGCAGAAGACAATAACTTTAGATATTCAAGAAGCTTGTAATAGATTTGAAAGTGAAAACAGATTCTGATATGTTTTGAATTTACATTTGGATCAGAGATTTAATTTGAGCTTGAATCTAATTTAAATTTATTAGAAGATGATAATATTTCCACTCAGCCACAGTTTGTAAAAAATAAGATGGAAGTAGAGTGAGATATAATTTAAAACAAATCGTCTCTATTGGGTAAAAAAACTCCAGTTTTATCCATTTTGATCATTTTCAAGTTTTCATGTTTGTTCGTAATAATAAGATAAACTTAAAACTCAATGGTTGTACATCTGGAGATACGAGGCTTTCACACCCAACAACAGGGAAATGAATAAAAAGGACGCCAGTAAATAGAAGCTGATCTATGAGGCTGTTTGAGTGTGATCAATAACACTGAGGACACTTTAGGTGCAGCGTGTCATCGCTCAGCACTTAGACATCATTATCTATTATTGACTGACTATCGATCGGTTCAGCCAAAAGGAGTCGATACAACCGGAGCTCACTTAATTTGATAGACTTTGCAAAGTCAATAGAAGATATTTTAATTTGATGACATGATCGTTCTACTTCCTTCACTGCCTTTTCTAAATCTTTGCATTTGTTTTGGGCAATTTTTCAGCACTTGAAGGCAGCATGAACGTACATTTTCGCATGCATTTAATCAATTTATGTACAATTTCTGTTTGTGTTTGTATATATGTACGCGTGTGTGTGTACAGTATATCTTTATTAATGTGGGCTTGAGCTTATTAGTTGTACTAATTACTCCAAACAGCACAATGGATCTTTTTAGCCCGAGGGGCGTATTCAGTGTGACCTCCCCGTGTGCTGGAGCTCAGCGGTCCTTGGGGGTATTTAGGAAGTAAACATGTTGACTGCACCTCTACCCCACCGCCACCGCCACCACACCACCATCCATTTACTTCCCCACACGTGCAATTAACGAGCCACCGGCTAATTTGGGGCTGGTGTGCATATATGTAAATGAAAGGCAAACAAAAGGAGTGGGTGATGGATGACAAGAAAAAGGGGGCTTGGGAAGGGTCCATGTGGGACACTTAGCGCCGCGACACTAATTAAAAAGCCATAGCACTGAGAGCGGCCGAGGTAACTCATTAGCCGCAACCTGCTACCGAGCCACACAGCGCACCGAGTGCTAATGCTAGGAAAGCCACACAGAGAAAGAGAGAGAGAAAAAACACAGTGAGAGAATGATGGACGTGGGCATTGTGCTACACTGAGGTGTCCATGTGGGCATATAAGCCCCGGCCAAATTAGCTTGGTTGCATTAGCCCTCCTGTGCCATTACCCATTAGTTTAGTGCAGGGGGTAGCACACTGAAGAAAGGTTACCATAAGCATGGCAATTAGGGCTATAATAGGATAAACAACAACCTGGCCGATGGAGGGAGTGAAGCAGAACACAGTGTAGGGAATGATTACAGAGGCCGAGTGTGTGGAGGTGGGTGACTTCAGCGAATATTGATCGGTGGCACTGCGGAGGAGGGAGCTGAAAGTGGCACCCGCTGGGCCTGCATGGCTTCTCTACTCAGCGGAGACAATGCCAACGGTGTCCACACGGAAACACAAACAGATGTGCTTATTCTCTCATAGCACACATACACACACATACATGCACACCGTACATGTATGCGGTGACCCCTCTCCACCAGCGGTTGTGCCCGTGGTACGTTTCTCTTCTCATTTCATCTCGGTATGAATCGTCACGGTCTTTCCCCCCCGCTGCTCTTTATAAAACACAACCATCTCCTAACATTTGCTTCGTCGTTTAACAACAAACCTCCACAAATACCATTTCCATAGAGGAGGACCAGGAGGAGGAGGAAGAGAGAAAAAAGAGCAGGGGGGGGGGAGAAACGAGTGCTGTGGGATCAATGGTGCAAAAAATTGTTTTTATCGAATGCTGCGTGGCTCACATTTCCTGCAGACACAGATAAGAGAATGGGAGTGAGCAGACCCTTCGGTGTGTTGGTTAGGTTAGAGGGGCGAGAAAATAAATGAGATTATTGATGTTACATGTCAAATATAATTGCTGAGATTTGAGCAAAGAGGACGAGAGAGGAGGCTGATGGGCTCGCTGATCCGTGGAACGCTTCGTTTGGGAGAAAAGGCCAACAAGTCGCAGCATTTGGATTGTGACCTCGGGTGTGTTGCATATGTGTTGGTGTGTGATACTTTGTGTGTGTGGGGGGGGATGAGATCATTTAACTTACAAACTTTAGTTCCTACACGCACATCTCTGGCCTGCATGTCATAATCCCAAACTTGATTTTTCACCTCTTGTGTCAGACTTGTGTCAGTCCCTTTCATATCAAATTTCTCTGAGGTCTTAAAGTTGTAATCAAAGTAGAGCCGAATGATAACTTGGGTATGTCTAAGCAGAGTCTCAAAGATGTACAGGGTCTGTATATGTGATGAAAAAGACCATCTTACTCAACGTATCCTCATACAAGGGTTTGTGTGATATCTTACGAAAAGTTATTCTTCACTTTTTGTGCGTTTTTCTACGAATGTCCAGCAAAACGTGACGCACGGGTCAATTTCTGCTCCAGTCTTTTCAAAATAAACCTCAAGTCTTCACAGGAAACAACTTCAGTTTAGGCAACAAAACTACTTTGTTAGGTTTAGGAAATATTGTGGTTAAAACAACTCTAGAAGTGGTGTAACTTAAGTACGGAAGTTTTGTGACAAATACAATTTATTTTTTATTATTATATTTTTTTATTCAGGGGAGATTCACTGAGAGCAATGCTCTCAGTTTCAGGAACGCCCTGATCACGTTCACACAGGGAAGCTGCCCAGTACAACCACAGTCTGATCTGTTGGCCACTGAGTTAGGGGCCTTGTTCAAGGGTGGTAATGAGGGAGGGGCAGCGCTGCTTTTTCACTTTCCCACCCAGATTTATCCTGCCGGTTTGGGGGATTGAACCGGCAGCCTTCCGGTCACAAGCTCGCTTCTCTAACCTTTAGGCCACCACTGCCTAAATCACATTTGACTTCTGGTTTCAGACAGGGCACGCATTCTCCTGGGTGAATCTGGTATTTTTTCACCCATCCGTCCACCCTGACCTCCTCCCTAAGCAGCGTTTGTTACTCTTTATACTTCCTAGTTCACCATTACGTAGATTATATATGAAGTGCATTATTTTTTGCAGGAATAGCTACGAACGGTGTATGAGAACAGTCTGTCTTACTACAGAGCGTGGGGACGCAGGAAATCCAATCTGATTGTAGTTTCAAGAAGACTTCTGTCTCGCCATTGGAGGAGTCATTTAGGAGTCAGGTTCATTTCCTGATCAGGAAACTAACAGAAGCTTTCTCGTATGCTACATCACATAAACCGTCCAATCCAGAGTTTGCCATAAGTATCGTTACATCAGAAACAATCAATAACGCCTTTCCACTTTGAGATTGAAAACTAAAAGTTTAGCTAAAGATAAAGATATAGAAATGAATGGATGAATGGATGTGTGTGTGTGTATGTGAATATGAATGTGTGTGTTTTGGATGGCGTATAATGAAAAGTCCCATAGCTGCTGGCTGCAGTCCCAAAGAGAGAGATGCTCAGAAATTGTATGAAATTAGAGATCATCTGCGAGGCCAAACGGACATCTGGCCCGTGTGTGTGTGTGTGTGTCAGTGTGTGTGTTTGTTTGTGTGTTTGTGTGTGTGCCCAACTCACAAAGACACATTCAGAGGTCTTACGGCTCCGGAGAGGTTTTTAGGCTTCATGATGGAGTCAGAAATCTCATCTCATTCACAAAGCAAACATTCCAAACTTTGCAGCGCTTTTCAACACTTTCCACTAATTCTGCTCATTTCCAGCGTCCATCGTCTTCACGAGTAAACAGTCGCACTCTCTCCTGGAGGAAAAAAAATCTCAAATCCTGACTTATCCCTCTTAAAAAGGTAACATTTTCCAGCTCAGTGGCCAAGATGGCCCTCTGGCTCGATCATTATTTAAATGTCAAATGTCAGCATCCACTCCAGGACAGTTTGTTCCTGTGAACAGAGAGATGTGTTTGTGGCAACAGGAGAGCGTTACAGAGAGAAGGAGAGCTGCTAGTTGAACCTGACGGGTCGGAGCTGTCCACACACACATAAAGGACTACTACTACTACTACTTAATATGATACTTCTATAATAGCAGATTCATTTGAAGTCCCTTTTAAGGTGACTTTTAGGTCTGCACACATCTGCATGGCAAGTTGTTGTGTTTCCTATAACAGGACAACACCGACCATCGCAGTTTACACAAGATACACAGTTTTAACAAGATCAGAACTGGCAAAGCTGCAAAATCAGCAATTGAAAATGTAGAGAAACATGTGGAGAAAACACAAATGGACTGTTGATTGTGAACCAAAGTACCATAACAGGGTTCCTACAGCTTAAGGCAAGTTAGATTTAAGACTTTTAAAGATTTTTTTAAAGTGAAATTTAAGACTAATTTTATAATAACATCCCTGCCGGAAATAATAGATGTCACCAGTTATTTTGAGGTTTTACAATGCAACGTCAGAGGATTCATAAAATCCTAATTCCCATGTTTTAGCATGTTAAAGACTGAAAGATTAATTTGAGGCATTTTCATAACAATTAAGGCCTTATTATTAGATTAATGCCTTTTAACTGTCAAAGTTAAGGTGATAGTAATTAGTTAACGTCAATTCGTTTTAACGCCACTAATTTCTTCAACGCATTAACGCAACTTTGATTTTTAGGTTTTAGCGGGCTCATCATATGAAACTAGAAAGCCTAATGAATCCAATGGTAACAACCATGTCATACTAGCTTGTTGTGAAGGAGGTTTAATAACGCTGCAAACTTAACGCTAAATTTTGGCGAGGAAAACTGTCATGTCCATTTTCAAAGAGGTCCCTTGACCTCTGACCTCCAGATATGTGAATGTAAATGGGTTCTATGGGTACCCACGAGTCTCCCCTTTACAGACATGCCCACTTTATGATAATCACATGCAGTTTGGGGCAAGTCATAGTCAAGTCAGCACACTGACACACTGACAGCTCTTGTTGCCTGTTGGGCTGCAGTTTGCCATGTTATGATTGGAGCATATTTTTTTATGCTAAATGCAGTACCTACAATATTTGTCATTGTTTTGTGTTGTTAATCAATTTCCAATAATAAATATATACATATATTTGCATAAAGCAGCATATTTGTTTACTCCCATGTTGATAAGAGTATTAAATACATGTGCAATTAATCGTGATTAACTATGGACAATCATGCGATTAAT
The DNA here is from genome assembly GCF_043250625.1 of Sebastes fasciatus. NCBI lineage: Eukaryota > Metazoa > Chordata > Actinopteri > Perciformes > Sebastidae > Sebastes > Sebastes fasciatus. Next base: position 33,812,881 of record NC_133802.1, on the reverse strand, counting down.
CACAATTAAATACTTTAATAGATTGGCAGCCCTAAATAAAATCCCAATTCTCTAGATAATTTGCATTTTTAAGACTTTTGAAAGATTGATGTAAGACATTTTAATACTAATTAAGGCCTTATTTTTAGATTCATGAATTCAATGCCTTTTAAGACTTTTTAAGGATCTGCAGGAACCCTGCATAAGTAAATAAAACAAACAAACCCAAATGTTTATAATATAATTTTTATCTAATTTGTACACACATTTTGATATTCAAAATGAACACCAAAAAATTAAAGCCTAAAATCGCTGACCCGTAGCAACTCTTCCTCTTCCTACACCAACATACTGCTACAGGACTTGTGTGTCTGTCAACGGGCGTCTGGGAGATTTTCTGTCTGTGTGTCATCGTGTCTGCGTATCTCTCTTCAGAGCACATCCTGTCCATCTCCAGTTAAAGCAGGCCGATCTGCAACAGGATCCCGAAGGTAGTCGAGTCCTCCTGCCAAGACTCTCATATTTTCAAGCTGACCGTTTTATGGCGAGATCTGTAAAATAAGCCCTCCACCTTGGCCTTGGGTTCACGCCACCTCCATAAATACTGAGCTTATGACAACGGGGCACGGGGGTCAGGCCAGATGGAAGAGAGCGCTGGTTGTCAGAGAAAACATCTCCAAGCCAGATTTTCATTTATCACAAGCTTTAATTCCTGTTTTACTTCCAATATTCACAGCACACTTTTCAAAAACTACAAGACTTTTACAATTATGTTTATGCCAGCGATCGTTTTGTGGATTTAAGTGTTGCATTTTAAACTTGGCAGATATGCATCACCTCATACCGCCTCACTCTTCTCTCTCTCCACGCTGCATTCAGATGCTGGTTGAGAATGTATGTAACGACTCCAGCGCTGCCCTATCAATCAGCGGCCTTATGTGGACAGTGGAAATCAATGGTTGCACACAGAGCTACCTGAGGTCCCCCACACTTCCTTTGTCATAACCGCTCGATACATCAATGAGCAGAAACTACAACACATTTTTCCGTCAGGAGGCTATTGGCGAGCGTGGTGGGTGTAAATCCTTTTGGTGTTTTCCGATGATTGTGAACTTCTCCATTTCAAAGCAGCATTGTGTCGTGTCAAAGATCACCTATTCAAGTCTGCCGCCGTAGTCTTTCTTTCATTGATAATTCATTCATCCGTTTCTCTTTGTTCCCCTCAGCCTCTCACATTTTCTGTTGCATGATCTTTCTCTGATAGATTCAGCTTTTTTTTCCCCCCTTGTCTACATTTCTCCCTCCTTCCAGCTCCCAAACTCTCTTCTCTCTGGGCGCTTATTGACATTTCCCCGCTAACCTTCTCTTTTACGCTCCACCTTAGTGTAGCGCCGCCTTATCAGATGCGCAGGTGGTTTGGAGTTTCATCCGACCTCACTCCCTACTCTCCTCCTTTCCTCCGGGTTATTCATCCTTCCTTCCTGTGCTCTGAAAGTCAAGCTTGCCTTTAACAAAACCCCTGCGGTCTTATCTGGGAGACCCCGCGACCCCCGCAGTCATTGCAGCAGCCAGCGGAGAGAGAATGGAGACTATGGTCCCTCGGGAGGAGGACAACAGGACCGAGGTGTGTGTGTGTGTGTGTGTGTGTGTGTGTGTGTGTGTGTGTGTGTGTGTGTGTGTGTGTGTGTGTGTGAGTTCAGTGCCATTGGAGCAGTCTGTTTACTGCCCAACTGTCTAAACACTTGTGATAACACACAGTGGTGCAGCAGCGGACTACGGTCCTCCAGGGACGGTGCTGATGCTGCTCGACACGGAGTGAAACTAAAACCTTGGCCTGCAGCTAAAAATTAATTGTCATTATTGATATTTCCATTGATTTGTCTGCAAAATGTCACATGTTCCCAAGATAACATCCTCAAACCGATGATCCAAAACTCAAAGAAATTGAATTTGAAATGATACAAAGGCATTTTTGCTCGATAACCAACTTAAGACTATATATTTAGTATAATAAGGAACATACTTTGGGCACATATCACATGAAATATCACACTTTAATTAATAGTCAAGTTCAAGATTTTTGAAAAATGAGGAAAAAACATTGTGGCCCTGTTCTCACCTGATATTAACATGCGTCCTCAGTGATCCGACCACAAGTGGACAACTTTAAGAACAGTTGTGAACACACTCAAGACGCATTGAGGACGCATTGAGATCGGATCCTTCAGACCACATTCAGAGGTGGTCTGGTCCACATATGACCACATTCTTTTAGCAGTGTGTACACATTAAGGACCGCCTACTCTGCTGACGTCCAGTCGCTGGTGTTGACGTGCACAGCGCAGCTCGCTACCGGAGCTGGTTTAATCCAAAAAGGCGCAATGCTTTCTCCAGTTGGGCCGGACCGAGGTCGGATCACGTTCTCACCATAAACGAAGCGTACCAAACCGTACCGCAGTTCGTGTGGAAGCGATCCGAGACCTCCTTCGCTTGTTTTGGTGCGCACCCGAGTGCGATTGCTGTGTTCACACCTGCCCAAACGAACCGCACCAAGAGGGTAAACGCTTCAGGGTTCCATTCAACCGAACTAAACAAGGCAGGTGTGAATACGCCCTGAAAGTTCATTACAAAATCCCATTGACTTCCAGACGAGGGAACCAGAAGTGCTAAAATGCTAACTCCTTTCCGGGTTTTAGGACTCATTCCTGAAACGGTAGTCCCATCATATACCCAAAGACTGGCTATAGTATGATACTTCCACCAAAGGAAACTCAAATTTGCAGTTTTGGGCACAATGTGTTAATCAATCATGAAATTGACGAGTTGCAGGGATTTCACATCAACAGCAACATGGACACTTTCATAACTTTGCTCTGACGTTGATTCTTGCAGAAATTAAGCCGAAGAAATGCAGCGATAATGTGCAACGGAATCACGCATTTCCTCCCCCGTGTTGTTTGTTTGTGTGTGTGTGTGTGTGTGTGTGTGCATACTTGTGTTTGTGTGTGGTCTTTGTTGCGGTCTCTGCAGGTGCACAGCAGGAACATATCCTATATTCATATCCTTGTTCTATTCTGGCCAAGAGAGCTCCCCAAGGAGAGCACCTGCCACACACACACTCTCACACTTTCCTCATGTTCTCCCATTCTCCTCTTCAGTCTCTAGTAGCTTCATTAACAGCTAGAAGGTATAACTCATTCATCGTTGCATACTCACACACACACACACACACACACACAGATTTTGATTAATGGAGAAAACAATGGAGAAAATACGCATGGAAGAGCAGGAAAGAAAGCGACACCAGAGGGAATATTTAGGAACTAGAATGATATGAATGGATATTGAAAATACAATGAACCCCGGAGCTCAACATTGAAGGCCTGATCAGTTGCCAGATAATGATTAAATGAAATTACAGGAACAGAAACACATTATAAAAACTGCTGACACGGAAGTCAAAAAAAGTGTTTGAACGTCACACAAAATCTATGTAATTTAAAAATCATGTAAACTTTTTTAATTTTGGGCTAAAATGGTCGATGCTAAGACGTCTTCATATATGACTATTTAAGGTCATACATTCCAAAATGGTGAGATGGGTAGAGATAGACAGACAGGGCCTGGCTGCTGCTGCTGCTGAGTGTATTTATAGGTATTATCATCCAGTCTGTAATGCTGGCGATGTACCCTGAAGGCATACGATTAGGTTACAGCGGGAGAATGACGTCACATCAAAACGAGAAGGACAGATGATCGAGACGTTACGGTTGCTCTCAAAACTTTACTTCAGTTGCCCTTTTTGGAGCAAAACATCCTCACTTCAGGTCTGAGGTCAGAAAAACTGAATTTGGGAAAGAGTCATGAGCCCGTTGCTCCTTCACGGCTACCTACTAGAGGGGTTTTTATTATTTTTGACAAGCTGTTTACAGAGTGTGTTTTCACCCAGTCGCAACCAAGTACGTAAACTAAGTGAAATAATGTAACACAAGTCACAAACGTCGCTAACGTAACACCGGTCTCCTGGTTGAAAGTCCTGTGTTTGTTGGACCCATCCACCTCCCCTTCCATTCATATAAGCAGTCTTTCTCCCTTTTTATTCTGCATCACTAACTCTGAGCGTAGCATATTTACGCAGATGTGTTTACATTGCAGCCGGTGCAGACTACATAGCGTACAAATGACACGCCCAAATGCAAGAACAGCGTTCTTATTGCATGCTAAATGCCTTAAGCATTATCGTGGCATTCATACGCCTTTTCCTGCGAGCAGGCTGATAATCTCCACCTCATTCTGCAGCCACGCTCTGCCTGTTGGTACGACCCACGGTGTGTGTGTGTGTGTGCCAGAAGTACATGCTTAAGTCTGGGTTGTAATGGGGGATAGTGTTTCAGTGCATACACAACATGACCTTGTTGGATCCGTCTTGATATTTAAGCCAATTCTTTGGGTTTACTTGCTGTCTGCATGTCTTCGCTCATAAATACATACGTGCGTGCTTGTGTTAAGTTGTATCTTCTGCTATACCATCTATTCTCTCTCTTAACATCCACTTCACTACAAGACATTATTTCTGTTTTCTAATGTTTCTGCACTTTATTACCTCCGACAAGGCCAAAGGCCTAGGAAGGAGGTTATGTTTTCACCGGCGTTGGTTTGTTGGTTTGGATGATTACTCCAAAAGTCCACAATGGATTTGAATGACATTTTTTGGTCGTGTGGGGTGTGGCACAATGAACAATCCATTAGGTTTTGGTGGCGATCTAGGTCATGATCCGACTTCGAGATTTTTTCTTTTACAGCGACGTACATAAAACCTGCCTTTGCGGAGGTCTGCGCTCTCCGAGTGCACTTCTAGTTACCCTTCATATGCACTGCAGACGCTGTGTTCATGCATGTGCACATTCATGTTTAAAGGTCCAGTGTTTAGAATCTGTCGGTATCTAGCGGTGAGGTGAGTAACCAACTGAACAAACTGAAGCCTCTCCGGCATGTTGGGAAGCTACGATGGCCGACGCAAAAACGTTAGTTTTGTGTTCTTAGGTAGTTTTAGGTTATTTTGTTCCTTTATTATTATACTGTATATTATTTGTAAGTACACTATTATTTTTATTTTTATTCTATTTAATTTTTTGCTACTTAACTTACTGTTTTCTCCCAACAAAAAGTATTTCAGACGATTGTACTTGTATAACCGCTGTGACAATAAACATCTTGAATCCTGAATCTACGAGAGAACCCGCTCCCTATGTAGATATAAACGGCTCATTCTGACGATAACACAACGATTCTTATTATCAGGTCATTATACGCTAAAGAAAACACACTTATTAATATTATATTCCATTTCTGCCAATAGATCCCCCTAAATGTTGTGAGCACAAAGCCGCTCTGTATCACAGACAGACTAATATGTGAGGCTCAGTGCGTGATAACAAGCCATCTAAACCGGACAGTTTGTTACTGAGACCTGGGGATCCGTGAAACAGCCGAGACGCCAGCTCAGATTAAGCTGACATGTTTGCAGAGGGGCGCGCACAGGGAGTCCACGCAACAACCATGCACGCACACGCACGCGCACGCCAGTGACATCATAACCCAGACGGACAAAAGTTTAGATTTGACTACGGTGAAAGGCAGTGTGATGAGGAAGCTTTGTTTAAAATGAGGAAGTTGTTCTGAGTTTGTGTTAGATGCATTTTATAAACGGAGCTGTGCAGGTGAACGAACACACACACACACACACACACACACACACACACACACACACACACACACACACACACACACACACACACACACACACACACACACACCGAACATCCAGGATACAGTAGCCGAACTCCCCGACAGAAGACAAGTCTTTCCTTTCACCTAAACACTAAAGGTTCTCTGTCTTCTCAACTATTAGCCCAGGGGCCAACAGATACGTCGTTAATGGCTAAAATAAATGGTTCTCCAATCACGGAGGGCGAGCGGTGGAGGTTATCATCCCCGGCGTAGGGAGAGAGAGAGAGAGGGAAAGGGAGAGACAGCCTAATTCCTTCCAGCTGCAGGACTCTGAGTGTGTGTGTGTGAGTGACTGAATGTTCAGGGGCTAAAATGACAGATTTACTCTGCCCCTTAAACGCACCAGACAGGCCGGGCTGCTCGTACTGTAAGAGAGGCCTTGTTAGAAGAAGACGAGGCCCCTCAGACCAGACTGTGTTCATGTGTGTGTGTGTTCGTGATCAAGGGATCCATCTGTTGATTTAAACAAATGTATTGATTCTATTATTATCACTTTAGCGTTGAGATATTTGCTGTACTCGCACCTTCGTTCGTGCGTTAAATTTGAATAAAGCAGCCACCTCGACACAAACACACACACACACACACACACACACACCTTTTCTCCCAAGTCCACTTAATCCATTTCCTCACTTATGTAGTTACAGTAGTGGGACCACCACAGCCTCTCCTGCAAAGCCCACCTTGTGGCGAGAGGCACCTAGTTCACAGCCTCGCACAAACACATAAACACACACACTAAAGTGGGTTTCCCAGAGCTATACGTTGCTCTTGGCCAATGCTCGGCCAACGCATACTGCATGAGTGAGGTTGGCAGCTCTCACTGTACGGAAGCCACACATTCGGAAAGGGGAGAGAGGTGGGAAGTGGCGAGAGGGAGGGACAGGAGGACGACGAATTAGGTCTCTTTTTCTCAGATTTGTGGTTGATTATGTCTTTTTGTTCCATCTTCTTCAAATAGCTTTGTCCATCCGGCAGTCCAAAACCCAAATATACTCAAGTGGGCTACCTCCGGGGTCTGAGAAGTGAAGCCAATGATGAAGTGCCTTAAACCTGCATTCTTTTTAACAGCCAGCAGGGGGCAACTCCTCTGGTTGTATAGAAGTCTTTGAGAAAATGAGCCTACTTCTCACTTGATTTATTACCTCAGCAAACATCGTTAACATGAGTTTATGGTCTCAATCGCTAGTTTCAAGTCTTCTTCAATACAGCATGATCTTCATTTAGTAAATTATGGTCCAATTTAGAGTCAAATAGACCATAAAGCAGGGGATGCTTTCTAATTTTTAGCACGTCTTTAACTGCAAACACACCATAACTGTGACTATAATGTAACTACAGCTTACATAAAGTTCATTATTCCAGGGATGCAAAATTGTCCATCTTTATGCAGGACTTTGGTGTGAGAGTAGAAAGACACTGCAAACCCTTCAGAGTAGTCAAGGACAGACGGGCACACTCACATATGCAAAAGAACATGCATAGAAATGTCCATCAAACATGGAGAGCAGAGACACATGGACGGTACACTTATACAAGCACAACCACATGTATGCAGGTACCTTAGAGACACATACTGTACATTTGGTCCCTCGACATGTATGCATATGTCAAGACACAAAGAAAGAGAAAAAAAAAAGACGGAGGGGGAGCACAGAAGAAAATGCAAAGGGTATAATTTTCCACAATCAGCCTCCGCTTGAAACAAGCAATTAGGGGGAATGTGCAGAGCATCCCCTTGTGCTGGGGGAGGCTCAGTGTGTGTGTGTGTGTGTGTGTGTCCATGTTTGTGTAGACCTTTCGTCTCCTCCTCTAGGTCTTTCTTGTGGTTGGGTAGGCTGGTTCAGGGGCAGTGCACAGCAAATTCGATAATTCCACCTCCAAATGGGCCAGAGCGTGCCCTCATATCACGGCTAACCCATACATACAGCACCGCAACACACGTCATCAGTCAGGAAAACACAAACTAAACAGCTTCTAGAGTACATTAAATGATAATTACCCCACATAACTGTCGTGGTTGCCTACTTAAGTTACTTATCATAAGCTGGATAGTTCATTTTTCTGAAGATTTGAAGAGTCTTTTGGATAAATAATAAAGAATAATATACTGGATTAATTACTGAAACTGTATTGGTTAAATTAAGTTTTCCATAAACAGCATATTTTAGTTAGAAAGAGAGATAAGTGGTTGCTCTGTGCACTCAGCCGTAAGACAAAAGGAAAAACTCAGGTTAGACAGGAAGGCAAACCAGGCACTCGCACAAAATATTAAACAAACGAGGAACAAAATAAATTAAAAAGTCTTTATTATAGTGGTCAACTTGTTCCTTTGTGTTAAGCACCGACGAAGACCTGCAGTGGTCAAAACATGTTGGCTTTTTTAATGATTTAGCCTCTAAAATAACGCAAATCCATTTTAATGCCACTAATTTCTTTAACGCAATCGATCTTTCGGAGAATGTAGCGGGCTCAGTTTTAAAGCTAGAGTGAAGATACTGGTATCATATGAAACTAGAAAACCTAATGAATCCATTGTGAAGGAGGTTAAATAACACTCCAAATTTGTGCAAACTTTTGGCGAGGAAAAACTGTCATGGCAATTTTCAAAGGGGTCCCTTGACCTCTGACCTCCAGATATGTGAATGTAAATGGATTCTCTGGGTACCCACGAGTCTCCCCTTTACAGACATGCCCACTTTATGATAATCACATGCAGTTTGGGGCAGTACCTGTGAGGGTTTCTGGACAATATCTGTCATTGCTTTGTGTTGTTAATTGATTTCCAATAATAAATATATACATACATTTGCATAAAGCAGCATATTTGCCCACTCCCATGTTGATAAGAGTATTAAATACTTACCAAATCTCCCTTTGAGGTACATTTTTAACAGATAAAAAAATGTGCGATTAATTTGCGATTAATTACAATTAACTATAGACAATATATTTATATACATCCCTAGAAATAAGGCAACGGATAAGTGAAGAAAAATACACCTCAGTGTCTAAAAATGCTGAGTTCACTCTACTTTTAGAGTCACAAAAAGACTCAGATAGCGGGAGGTAACGAACACACTTTAAATCATATTTATAGATATTTTTATGGGAATATAAATATTTGGTATTTATCCGCTATTAGGGTTCATCTTGGGGAGAGGGGGGGGGGTATTCAAGATGAAGAGAAGAGAAGAGAAGAGAAGAGAAGAGAAGAGAAGAGAAGAGAAGAGAAGAGAAGAGAAGAAATGAAATGATACGAGCAGAACAGAAATATATTGTCCGAGGCAGCCATGGCAGTAAATTGGGGAAACACAAGCCTTAATCCCAGAGGTGGAGTTTCCTCCTTCAGGAGGAAAGAGAACAGAGCACACTCTTTTATCTGTGTGGTCCAGCAGCTCAGCTTTCTCTCTCTCTGTCTGTCTCTCCCTCCTGCTACGACTCCTTCGCAGTTCACAGATGCGGCTTGTTCTCTGTTCAGGTAGAGTGTGTATGTGCATGTGAAGTCCGATCTCCTCCCTAGAGGTGCCCCTTTACCCCTCAACTCACCTGTATGACCTGTCCTTCCTATCAGCGCTAACTATTTATGTTCACTCAAAAACCCCTAAACTCATACTGAAGAGTATTTTCTACATCTGATTTACTCGGCGTCCTCGCCGTTTATTTTATCCGGTGACCTTTAACCTTTCTTCCTGCCACTTTCAGAATGCGCTTCATGCAATCGCAGAACATGTGAGGTAACAGGATACGTGGTGGCTGCTATCGGCTTGCAGCCTTGTCTGTCTATAGAATAGACACCAGTGTTTGTCCTGCAGATCGCTTCAATACGTCTTCCCCATCCAAAGTACACGGTGGCAGGATCTTACGTTGCTTAAAAACTCGCCATTCTCTTGGCGTGATTATTTTCCTACAGGGTACTTCTGCCTGACATGTGTATGTGCGAGGCTGTGTGTTTATCTTAGATTAATTACCAAGGCCTGTGTGTGTGTGTGTGTAGGTGTGAATGTGCATGTGTACAGGGGGCCAGGTTTATTGAAAGCCGGCGTCCCTCGGATAAACATACAAGCACCGACAAGATTCTCCAAAGAGGAACAAGGTGTCATGGGAGATGCAGGGAAAATAAATCGGGTCCCGAGTTCAGAGGTGGAGAGGAGAAAAGTTCGTGGAAGAGAGGAGCACGGAAAACAACATGAGAGGAAAAATAAACGGCAGGTGTTTGAGAAGATTTAGTGTAGCACTTGCAAAAACGGGAAACGGGTTCACGCGGAGGAGGAGGAGGAGGAATTCCAACATTCTTGGGAAAAGACTAGCGTCAGGGGTACGTTGGAATAGCAAAGCAGGCGGGGAGACTAAACGTAAACCTCTCTCTATTGTTATGCTATACACTCCCCCCTTTTTGCTTGGAAAAACACGAGGTAATTCAATAAACATTTAGTGCTTGAACAAGAAGGGGGCTCACTCCGGCTGCAGTCTACAGACTGGGAGGGGAGAACTGTGCACCCAGCTGGATTCAGGCCGGCCCGGTTATGCTCTATGGGGCCGGTATTAAAATGAAGTGCTTGTGGCTGGTGTGTAGAGAGCGAGGCATCTGATATGGGGTCTGTAAGTGGGAGCAGTAAAGGAGGGAGACTCATTCCACCTCCTCATTTGGGGGAATTACGGTGACAAAGAGCAGGCCTAGCAAGGCCAGCAGCATCCTGCCACACACACACACACACACACACACACACACACACAGGCATGAAAACAGACGCACACACACAAATTCTCCAGAATCCCTGTTTAAAACCTGTCATTCATTGACTGCATGCTCCACAGCGAGTGAAGGAAGAAAAAAACTTTCAATAAAAACTTTGTAGTCCAATCCTTCCCAAACAGGAACGCAGATTAAAATAGGAACACCTCACAAACCACAGACTTGCTTTGTTGGAGAGAAGTTCCCAGAAACTCCCAGAAGGGGGGGAAAACGTATATATGGAGAAGAGAGAGAGAAAAAAAAAAAGCTTAAGATGTCCTTCCTCGCCGGCCATAGCAGCAAAAGCCACAAAACGACGGCACTACCTGCTTCCCAGGACTGGAAATACGAGCGCTCCCAAAAATAAACCTTTAACTCTTGCCACCAGGCGAAAATGGGCATTAAACTGAGGTTTTCAAAACAGCGACGGCTAAAAATACAATATTGGTGGAGTGTGAGGTCCGGCAGCTGTGCATGTGTGTGTGAGAGAAAGAGAAAGAGTTAGGGAGAGAGAGAGGCTGGCATTTCTGTGGCGGACCATGAAGCGTGAGCCAAAGGACCCGAGTCAGGCTCGCCGCTGGAATGCCTTTGGCCAACCACCGGCTTCCTCCTAACAGTTATTGACAAGTTGCTGCTGGCACCTGCTGGGGACGCCCGTGGGACAGCAAGGAGCCTCTCTCTTCCCTATTTTACAAATCTAATGGCAAGATAACAAATTCATGTCTTATTTAATCATCTTTTCTGTATCACTAACTAGAAATAGTTTATTATATAACAGGAAAACCATAAATAAGGGCTTCACGGTTCATCTGATGTGGATGAATCGAGTCTCAGTACTTTGACCTCAGAGACATTGTTTTCTGCAGTACAGTAAAAGTATTTATAGGCTGCACTGTGTGTCTAAAGAGACTCTTTGATTTCCATTTCACACCCTATCTTATATGTAGATAGTTTAAAGGTGCTAAATACGGGATTGGGAGCATTTCTAAAGAGTGCTCCAGGGATGACGGATGTTCGTAGGCCAACCAGGAAGTTAGCATCGCCCTGGTTCCCTCGACAATGAGCCAATGGGATTGTTCCATTGGGTTTTGGATTATTGCAGAAAATAAGCTCCATAACGTTTATGATACTTACACGTTTTGTTCAGTGAGATAATCTTCACAAATGAACACCACTTTTATGATTTTTGAAGCGTAAATGCAATCACCAGAAGTAAAAAGCAAACGTTAGGGTATAAACGAACTACACAACGGTCTCATGAACGCGAGTATACACAACAAGGCGGACAAGTCGGCGTGATGACGTTTAGTAATCTCATTTAGCCACTTCTTAGCAATTTATTAAGACACATAAAAGCTTCAAAATTCACAAGTGGGGTATTTATTGATGGATTTTATGTCGTAGAACAAAACGTTAAAATCTCCTCAGCTTGTGTTAACCACAGACCTTATTTCAGGCATCTAACTAAAAACCATTCAACAAACCCATTGACTTCCAGACGAGGGAACAGGAAGTGCTAAAATACTAACTCATTTCCAGGTTTTAGGACTCGCTTGAGCGGAGCGGAGGAGTTGTAGTTTCGTAGCTTTTATTCAGCGACAAATAAACTGTACACACACTGCTACACTTACGTTCACAGCTAGAACGCCACCAACAACCTCACACTCACCGCAGCCACACACACGGACACTCGTTTAAGTTACGTCGCGCTCACAGACTGTACGTGTGTGGCAGCGGCGGTGAGCAAGAAGCCTCCGGCAATGCTACAGCTGCTAACGTAGCACAAATACACACACTGTTTATCGGACAATCGCTATCGTTAATCCAGACAGACAGAGTGTCGTTACACCGGGCAGACACACAGCTGACAACCTGCTAAACTAAACTAAATGTGCGGTGGAGACTTTTACTGGGAAAGTGGCTGCATGTCCGCGACACTACACGCAGCATCGTGGCTGCTAAGTTAACGCTCCCGGACGGTGAACCGGGGACTCAGTTGTCTGTTGTGCTCGTACACTGCAGCTGGCACACCGCTGCATGCGAGGCACAAATCTTGTCGGTTAACGGTTAATAATCGGTTAACGAGGGTCGGTTATCTGTTAAGAACATTTTTCAAAATGAGCTTCCTTAGTTTACATAGCATAGCTAAAAGTTGTTTGCTGCTATATGAATGCTCTGGATAACAAATGTAGCCCCTATAAACATGACAGATTATTTTAAGACATTTTACAGACTAAATGATTCATTGATTTATCAATAATGAAAGTAATTATAAAGTTAGTTGCAGCCTTATACACAGAAAACGTTCTACACAGAGCTCACGCAAAGGCACAATTTGTGTTGCTAATTTCCACCTCGGTGAAACATTATTTAACATTTAGTCGAGAGGAGATTGAACGGAGACTTTATGGCTGTAGACGGGGAGAATGGAGCAGGGGAAGATTTCTGCAGCGTGCCAGGTAAAATATGATCCGTGTTGCTTTTGGCCAAATGGAGGCTAATGGGGGGATTTGGAGGTTTAACGGGGGGCAATGACCGGCGCATCTGCAAGCACTGTCAGCGTCTGGCATAACATCTTCCCTTGTTTTAGGAGGCCAGGAGAAACCACTGTGGGCCTGTGTGTGTGTGTGTGTGTGTGTGTGTGTGTGTCAGAGTTCTGGGCCCATCTCCAGAACCAATGTATTACAAGTGTTCCCGCTGTAAGATTATATTTGGATTCTCTAGGCCCGCTTCCAATTATTACTGGCACTTAATACTGTTCACACCATTCACAGATCCTCTTACCCCACCACCCGTCATCCTCTCGCTGCCTCTCCTCTCCCTCACACACACACACACACACACACACATCATCTCGTCTGCAGCTTTTAGCTGAAATCAGCACTTTTTATCGGTTTAGGAAAGGAGGTATAGGGGCAGGAGATTGAATAAGTAAAGGAGGAAGTGATTTAGCCGGTTTTAGGTTGAAACACAAATGTTCCAGGAGGAACATTTGAGCAAATACATCATGCACACACCAGACTGAGGAGAGGAGGTTTAGCTGGTGAGCTAAAAGTGGCTAGCAGTGCAACCCCACCGCTAGCACTAGCTATATATATATTTACACCCTGGTACATGTCTCTGTGACCTTGATGACGATTTACAAATGCACACATTAATAATTGAATGGTAAGTGAACAGGTGTGAAAAAAATTGCTGCGATTGTAAAAATATTTGCATGAACGTGTGTATTTTCTGTAAAACATCCATAAAAAAAACATAATCAATAAGTATTATTGCCGATATTATCCCCCAAACTATGGTTATTCATTCTTTTCAATCCAGTCAAATATTTGAAGAAGTGGTTTCTCCATTAGGAAAGCCCAGAGCTGGGAAAAGACAAGAGTTGTAATGATGTTATTTAACATTCCTGGCATGAAATGGAGATCAAAACACTGGCGAACTACACCAAAACGCACAGCCTCCTTCTAACAGACGCTGAAAGTAGTACGGAGGATTGGAAGCTGCCAACCAAAAGGATCCCAACTTCTTGTTTTATAATGAACGGAGACCGTGCTTGTTTGGATTTTATTACCTTGATAATAGAACAGCATAGTTACATGCATATAACGCCGATTTCAAGGGCAACGTTTTACTCAGTAAATCTGACTCAGTGTTATTTCACTATATAAACTATATGTGTGGTAAGTACTGTCAAATATTTTGACTTGGAAAAGATCCAGTGAGGATCAAAATATTGTTTTACTGGTTATATCAAATTGTGGACTGGCCTTGGTTTGCAAGCAATACGATATACAGTAACGGCTTCAATTCCTTGTCCTGTCTGACGGGGAAGTAAAGCGGCTGTGGACGAGAACGGCAAAAGAACACAAAAAAAATCTATTTAAGTGTACACAATATTTAGAATATTTTCACATCCTGCCATCAGACAGTCCTTTCCAACAGGGCCGAACTGAAGCCGTTATATCGCAGTCTTCAAAGCCACCAGACTCCATTCACAAAAACAGTCATTTTATGTGGCAGAACACGAGAGTTGCTGGTCTACCGCTGCATCCATCGGTTAGTTTGTTTGTGTTATTGTGTGACTTTCTGATCCAAACTAACGTGGCGTCCACACAGCAGTACATCGCTGAGCTTCCGTGCCTGTACTCCTGTCTGCTTCTCCAAACTGGGATCACGCCGACCGCCATCTAATTCAATTCAATTCAATTCAAATCACTTTATTTGTCCCCGAGGGGCAACTGTAGAGGCTTGTAGAGTAGTACAATTAACAACACAATGCAGGAAAAATTTAAACATCTTGAAAGTTAAAAATAATGATACTAATATAGTGCTTATAAATTATGATACTAGTAGACAAATAGCCGAGCACGAGAAAAACCTCGTCAAAATACGTTAAGACTGCAATATCCAGAAGGATATAACGTAACACGAGCGATATATACAATAAATAAGAGACTGATAGAAAAGAAACTACTCTCCGAGCCGAACGGTCACCACACGAGCAGCGACCCGGAAGTACTTGGTCAAGTATAAGGATGTGTATATACTGTACATGTAGCAGCGTCAGCATGCAGAAATCTACGTCAGGTCACGTGGGAAAACCTTTTTAGAAGGGCCAAGATGTTAATGTGTGGATTTGAATAGGGCACACCACTGGGAGGCTACAGAATGATATAAAACCCTCAAAGACCCGCCCTTTAACCATAAGCATTTATTGATTCTCTGCCTTGACAGGCTATAAATTAGACTACTTGTCTTGTTATTAATTGCAAGTAAGTTATTATGATTCATTTTCAACACACACTGTAGATAAAAGTGAGTATGCACCACCAGGGAACCCTAATATTTGGTCCGTACTAATTTTGCTACGGACTTTTTCCTCTCATGTCAGTAATTACGTCATGCAAATAGAATCCACAGCCTGCTTCTTTCCAACTATTATTATTATTATCATAATTATTACTGCTATATGTAGAGTGATGGGTCTTTCATGCAGTTAGAGCCGTAACCGTTTCAGGCTTTGATTAAGTTTAGTAGCAGGACTGTTGTTTTGGATACGGGAGCTTCCAACTCGCGCTCGGTCGGCCGGCGGGCACATTGAAGCTCTTTGAGCGTTTGAAGCTCAACCAAAGTTCTATTTTATGGAGCAGTAAGACACGCTTTTGACTTGGATTTCTGCTTGGTCTGCTCGGTATCCAGCGGCACGCCTGGCGTGTTCAAAGCTTTGTGTTCTCATCTTTGGACGGAGGTGGTGGGGGTGAGGGGGTTTCTTCTGATTTATTCAACAAGCATGAAAATAAATGCACAATCTAGCTACATGACATGTGCTTTAAGGTGCTATTACAAAGAGGTATAAGGTATACTTCAGCTCGCAGATGCTCAAACACTCATACCAATCAATTGGCCATGCCCCCGGAGAGCACACCTTTCTTGGGGAGGGCGGGAAGGGAATTATAATAATTCAATAAATAAACAAGTGTATATATGTAGTCAGCAGAAATAGTATATTCCTGTGTGTGTGTGTGTGTGTGTGTGTGTGTGATTCCTTTTAGTTCACAAAGGTACAACATCCCCCCCCCACACACACACCGTCACACACACACACACACCGAGCCTGTGTCTCATCATCTGTGAAGAAATAATGGAATTATATATATTTTCTCCCCTGCGCGCGGCGAAGCATCAAAGTTCAGTGCTGTGATAAGTTGCCTGTGTGCTTTGCCCCTGGCCATAACGGTGTGTGGTGTTTTCCTATTACTGGCATGTCCTGTTTCATAGATGGATGGACCTCAGGCTGACGTCTGCCACTGCCTCTGCTCTGCTCTCCGTGTTATTACCGAAATCGATGTCCATGTCTGCCGCCATTTATTATCCCCCCCAACCAACCACCACCACCCCACAAACACACACACACACACACACACACACATGCAGCGTAAACTGAAATGAGATGAAGGTGGACTATTGGGAAGTTCTATAGCATGGAAATTCTGCTGGGCTTGTGAATCTCTGCTTCAGAGTTTTGCCCCGAGATAAGCAACGGTTTGCAGATATTTGAAAAGTAAATAATGTTATTTGTCTCACGGCGCTCGTTTCTTCCTCCCCGCTTTAATTCGCTCTGCCTGCGTAGCCCGTAACTTACTTTTTTTGTATTGTTCCTCATAACATGAGATCATCACACCAAGGCCAAAGGAACACATGTTAATGAGCAGAACTAATGAAAACCAAATTTATTACATTAACGTGCAGTTTCATGAATACAAATACTATCCAGAAAGGATCAGATGTCATCTTCACTCATAATGAAGATATTGTAAATTCAACTGCATTGACACAACATCTTTTAAAGGGACAGTGTGCAGGATTTAGTGCCATCTAGTTGTGTGGTTGCAGATTGCAACCAACTGAGTACCCCTCCGCTCACTCCTCCCTGTCCTAGACTGCTGTAACATCCTTACTGTAGAGACTTCAGGAAACAAACGAAAAGCCGCTGAGAGGATGACGTCGTGTCTGGTTTGCTTGTCCGATGCGCTATGACCGAACAAAATCTTATTTAATGAAAATGATCAACTTATTATAACGAGCACAAAATCAGGACAATCGACAGCGATCAAAAGAAAAAAGCGGTCAACAAAAAATACGGCGACCCACTCACCACATCCATGTGACCCAAATCTCCCAAATCATCACTAAATGACACAAAGCCATCACAAACCTAATTAACATTACCACAAACATTACTTCTTTCTGAAATTGCTTATGGCTGCAACACGTAACATAATAACATTATTTTAGGAACAACGGAAGTCAGACGACGGCTGGTGGTACCACGGTTTTACACTCTGCGGCTCACGTTACCGCAGTTTCACGAGCATCTCGGAGAACTACGGTGGCCTTCAGGTAGCGTAAAAAACGCAAAAGGCTCTCTCTAGAGCCAGAGTTTGGTTTGTCCGTTCGGGGCTACTGTAGAAACATGGCAATGACGGCAAAAACTCAAGATGACAGCTCGCGTATCAGGGATATTTTGGCTTTTCACTTCTGTACAGTGGTGAGGAAGTGGTGAGGAAGTGGCGAGGCGTCGTCCAACTTTATTAACAGTCTATGATTGCAACCAAATGAGTACCCCTCGGTTCACTCTTTCCTTTCCAAGACTGCAACAACGTTAGCTGTCGAGAGCAAAAAGAGTGCAACGGAAGTCAGACGGCGGCTGGTGGTACCACGGTTTTGCCACGGTTTTGCACTCTGCAGCACAAGTGTGTTTGGTTTGTCCGTTCTGGGCTACTGTAGTAACATGATGGAGCAACATGGCGGTGTCCGTGAAGAGGACCCGCTCCCTATGTAGAGATGAAGGACTCATTCCAAGCTAATGAATACAGGATTGTTAGTTTCAGGTGATTATACACTAACAGAAACATAGCTATGAATATTATTTTAAATTTCTGCTATTAGATCCCCTGAAATGTTACACATTGTTCCTTTAAGTTGGCGATTTAGTGCTATAACTGGAGACATTGTAACTGTACTGATGATACTGATCATTGTTTTCTATGCGTGTTCTATCGGGACGGTTCAGGAGACTTGTGCAGTATGTGTAGTATCAGTGTGTAGTAAAGGTACTTCAAACGTCCATCCATACATAAAGTCATAAAGAATCTTTTCTGGCACATTAAATGAAACATCACTACACCGACAGAAAAGTCTGACAGTAAGCACGCCCAGTAAAAACTAAACAACATTTTAAGCTCCATCTGGACCATATATGTGTGCATGAGTGCTTATAGGTGTACGTATATGACTGTGTGTGTGTCAGTTTGAATGCACGTGTCCTCGTGCATGTGTGTTATGTGAAGGTAGCGTCTCAGCCGAGCCCCCGCGGTGCTCCGGGCCTTCTGTCCTCCCCTCATAACCTCACAAAGACACTAATAAGCCCCCCGATGACGGACGCTTATGGATTTCTGCGCCGCTAATTTCCGTAACTATCACTGTTTGAAAGATAGCTGAGGGATTTAGCAGAGGGGGCCAAGAGAAGGCCCCCTTGTATTCTGTGGGAACACAAGAGCTGTATTATGTGATATAAAAAAAAAAAAAAATGGAACGTTCCCCCCCCTTTTCTCTCCCTCGGGCTAAGTCCATGATATTTATCTACACACAGTCACATGAGACCATTATGTTTATGGAATATCAAATGCAAGGCCAACACTGTTGTATTGAGTTGAGCCTTCGTAATTACGGGGGGGATGCACACGTTTTCTTCCACAATCCGCTCTTTCAGAGGTGACATTTGAACTTTGGTTAATAGTCTGAGATAGAGTTGTGTGGCCCGCTGAGTAGGAAGCTTACTAATGTTACAGTTAAACGTACCGGCAGTGTCCACCTGATAAACACATACAGGAAAACAACCTATAAGGTGGCTAAAAAATGTTTCCACAATTGATTTACTAATAGATTTCCTATCAAGAACTCAGCTCTCAGAGCAAGAGGAGTTTGTCATCCTGAAGCCGTAGGCCCCAAAAATCCCTTAATTACATTGTAAAGACAAATGCAGGCGAACTCCTGTAACCCTACCCCCGGTGCAGCTGAACCAAACACGGGCCAGAGACGGCACTGCCTGATAAAAACAATGAGCCAGAGAGCAGAACTTCTATATCACATGCTCCGCATAACAAAATGTCTTAACGTGCATTTCAAATTTCCTCGATATTCAAAAAGTTTTACGACTGTTTACGCTTCAACCTTAAAGGAACAGTTTAACATTTCAGGGGATCTAATAGCAGAAATGGAATATAATATTCATAGCTATGATTTCATTCGTGTATAATCACCTGAAACTAAGAATCGTCGTGTTTTGGTTAGCTTAGGATGAGCCCTTCATATCTACATAGGGAGCAGGTCCTCTACACGGAGTCCAACATGTTGCTCCATCATGTTACTACAGCAGCCCAGAACGGGAAAAAAACAAACATGCTTGTGACGCAGAGTGCAAAACCGTGGTGCCGCCGTCTGACTTCCGTTGCACTCGGTTTTGCACTCGGCGGCTAACGTTATTGCAGTCTTGGAAAGGGAAGAGTGAACCAAGGGGGTACTCAATTGGTTGCAATAGTAGACTGTGTATAAAGATGGACGACCAACTCCACTTCCTCAACACATTTTGCCGTCATTTGGCGCCAGAGTCTGCGCAGTAGCGATTGGACGTGTGGAGCCGTGGTATCGAGGTCTCCCACCTGAACCAAACGCGAGCCGTGCACGGCTGCAGCTTGTCCAGCGAGAGAGACTCACAGCTGTCAATCATGACGTCTAACCTCTAAACAAACATCAGCGTGATAAAGACTACCTAAATTGACAGAAAAATTATTTGACGTGTACTTTGACTTTTTATTTTGGCCCATGTTCCATATTCTTACACGGAGCATGCGGCGGGTTTATGACCTATACTGAAGCCAGCCACCAGGGGGGCGATGGAGATGTTTTCAGACATGCTAGACTTTCTGTCGGGACGTCGTGAGGCGTCCCAGACGCGGCGTCGGTTGTCGTCTTCTATGACACGCTACACGAGATAAAACGATCGATTGTCGCACACGACGCTCATTTCTCGTTCCTGACGGCGGCCGTGTCGGGCTATAATCGGGCTGACACCGTGTAGTCTGAACCGGGCATAAAAGAGAAATTAAGCTTATGTACATTGCTTTCGATATCCAGTAATGTTACCATGTTCACGTTCTTTCCTGAAGCTTTCACACAGATTCACACACATGCTGCGCTCTCTAAAAAGTGAACGTGGAACAGCTTCGGCCCCCCACGTCCCCACTTACTGCTGAGTCCAACACTAAACACCATCCATCACTGCCTGTCATATCTACAGAGCTCACTGGATACACCAGTCTGGGTAAGTCAGACCACATGCACAGTAGCTACACACACATAAACATGTGTGTGTGTGTATGTGTGTGTGTGTGTGTGTGTGTGTGTGTGTGTGTGTGTGTGCGTGCGCTTTCTCTTCCACTTCCATTAATTAATTTGTCATCACCGGTTATCCCCCCCCCGTTCCCTCCCTGCCTTCACCTCTACAGTGGATGAATCCTCCCTGTGCTCTGGCCATGCTATGATGGGTTTTGCTACCTGGGCCTTTGCAGGGGTGGTCAGGGGCCAACTTTCTGTCAGTGAAGAATGTAATTAGGGAGAATTAAGCGGCATGGGGCTACAGGGGAGGTCAGGAAGAGCTGGCAGGGTCGAGGCGGGTCACTACCAAGCATTCTCTCCCTTTCTCTCTCTCTTACTCGTCTCTTGTAAGACAGGGTCAGGGTGAAGAGGTGTCATATTTAGTCCTCTGCCGCGCTGTGGGAGGCTAACACAATAAGCCATGGATCTTTTTCTCTCTCTTCCCTCCAGGTCTACTGTCACTCATGATGTGTTCCCTTGGCTTTTAAGATCTTCCTGACCCTTAAGAGTTTTCAAGTCTGTTCTTCACTTAACGTCCTGCACTTGGCTGCACTGAATCACTACGGACTGAGTGTCACGTCAAGTTTCTTTGTTTGTTATTGAAAAAGTCTGCACACTCATAATCTGTGGGCCGATCTCCACCCCATATGGAGTTTCATGCATAATTACTACGGTCGCTAGAGGTCGCTATCCTGTTCTTTTATACCTTCTTTCAGAGATTTACCATGTTAATAGATGATAAAACCTACTAGTGGGTTTAGTAGGGCCCTATTGAGCCACCATACATTTCTAATTCAAGGTGAGGGCTCTTGGGGTCCAGGAAAATCAGTAGGGTTGGCAAGTATGTGGCCCACATCTATGGTGCCTATAGCGACCAAAAACGCCTATTTAATAGCCCGACAACAGTCTAATCGGCTGGTTTCGTGATACTGCACTACTAAGTACTCCAAAAAACCCTCACAGCCCAGAGCTGCAACTGAAGACTCGGGGGAGAACCTACATCCAAGCATGGAAACGTCCCTTCAGACACCTAATGCATCAATGATGTCACACTTGCTAGCTGCATATTTATGTGTGATCTATGCTCCGAGCACAGACATGTGAAAGACTCTTCAACAAACAAGAGAAGAAAACCTTAATGTGTCTGATATAAAGTCATGTACAAACGCACTTGTAAACTATACTGCAAGAATACTCCGATGACTTTGAAACATCTGCGGTGCAATCCTAGGAGGGTAGGTGTGTATGCGAGGATGCGAGCGTGTGTTTGTATGTGTGTGTGTGTGTGTGTGTGAGAGAGACATAGAAACCACATGTGTGTTAAGGCCATCAGATACAATGTGGAACAACATTAAGATAAAAAAAAATCAGGCAGGAAGCCTCAGCAAGAATACATCCAAACTAACAGAAGTGCTCCTGGCCATCTGACAGAGTGGGAGGCCTACAGTATATGACTCTAGATATATTAGGGCCTGTGTGTGTGTGTGTGTGTGTGTGTGTGTGTGTGTGTGTGCGTGCGTGTGTGTGCGTGTGTGTGTGTGTGTGTGTGTGTGTGTGTGTGTGTGTGTGTGTGTGTGTGTGTGTGTGTGTGTGTGTGTGTGTGTGTGTGTGTGTGTGCGTGTGTGTGTGTTCTAGCAGAAGGTCTGTATAAGTGCTTTTGGATGACATAATATAGACAGAGAGTCCTCGGGGTAGAATACACTGTATAAACTGAATACACCCCTCTGACTGTCTCAATTACACCGTGCGCACGCACACGCACACGCACACGCACGCGCGCGCACACACACACACACACACACACACACACACACACACACAGTGCAGCTGGGTGATTTTATTGAATGTGTGCACGGAGGGGATTTCCCCACTCATCTCCGCTTCAGTCTGTCTGTCATTGGGCTACTCACTCGCTACCTCACCCTGCCCGTCTCTCTCTCTCTCTCTCTCTCTCTCTCTCGGGACGTCTCCTCTCGCGCTGCCTCTGCATCTCCTCGTCTCCTTCCTTCCTTCCTTCCTTGTTTTTGTCTCACTCATTCAGCTCAGTCAGTATTTTCCCTCCCTGTCTCTCCCTCGCTTTTCCTAGAAATCCACTTGTTGTCTTTTCTATCATTCTTTGTGTCTCAGTTTAGTCTGTGCGTTCTCTTCTGGACTAATGAAGGATGCTCTGTTGTTTTGAAGTTGATGTCTAAACATCTTTGAAAATCTGGCATTGTTTTTAAAATAGGAAGAAGCCTTGTTCCAGATCACTGAAGCCTCCCAAAGTCTGCTGTTTTGCTCATTGATGGCTGTTTCCCAAGTCGGGAAAACAACCGGGCCAATTTATAAGTGAGATTAAGAATGAGGACGCCTTCTTCCTTTGCAAGAGCCAGACAAAAAATGGTGATAGAAAAATTGCCAGAAAAATCAGTAGAGTCTGACTGAACGCCCACGTAGATCATTGTTTTACGTAGAACAGGAACGCCCACGTAGATCATTGTTTTACGTAGAACAGGAACGCCCACGTAGCTACTGACTTCTCTTTTTGCCCGGTAACTTTACTGTCCTGAACATCCACATGTCCTCACATAGCCTAAACAAGATAACTGCTGACCGTGTCATAACATAAGACTGAAGCTCTTCATGGTTTACCGTTGTCTGCTGTCATTTTTGTGTGTCTTTACCATGAAGTATGTTCAGTAATAACAGCCAGAACCAGCTGTGCATTGAGAAAATAGAGAACAAGAAATAGCACCGCCAAGCCCCCAGGAAGAGCGCCGGTCGTTGATCCCAATTTTCATAGTGGCCAAACGGCGGTACTACAACGTCCGTGTCCGTCACGTGAAGCCATTGGGCCCAAAAATACCTTTTCCCATAGACTTTTATTGCGAAAGAGACGTCTGTAACTCAACAGATGATTTTTTTTAGGTGAATCAACTTCCCAGTATGAACACTCTAATAGTCCTTATTTAAATCATCAGGTCCTAAAAGTTGTAAAACACACTAACAGCTAAATCCAGAGTTATTTCCCTTCCTCCGTTCATGTGAATGAGAACCAGACCGAGGCTGGAAAGCAAGCCGTGACGACAGCGTGACGTTGGGACCGAGTCATGTGACCGAGCGGACGCTACTGCGCATGTTCTATGGGCAAAATGGATTCGGAAGATCGCTGGAAGATCCGGATACTTTTCCAGACGGAAGTTGAGTCATTTTGGCTTCATGCACCACTGAGACACTCTCATAGGAATGAACGGGGCCCCGCCTCCAACGCTGGATCCAGTTCTCTTTCTACATCCACGCCCCCCGCGGCAATCAGACCCATTTCAGAAAAATTAGCTACCAACATTGATAACATCGACACAACTACACAAGTTGTTTTAAGTCAAGTCACAGAACTAAAAAAACTCTCTCTTGATCAACATGGGACAATTTAAAATAAACCCTCCTCCTAACATGAACTGAAGAATGAAGTGAAAATGAAACGGCAATTCAGGACTTCACTGGTTCTGAATAGGATTCACAGCTTCACCTACGACACACAGACTGTCAACTCAAATAAAAACATGTAGAATACGTATTAAAAAGACTTTTCTGTGACAGGAGCGAGAATTCCTTTGTGATCCGACCAGAGCTTTACAACACTGCAGTGAAAACAAATACCTCTTTTCCTTCCTTTCTACGTCCTCAACATCTCCTTTTCTCTCTCGCTCTCTAAAAAACTGATGAGACTGACAGACGGCAGTGTTTTTTTGCACTCCTCTCCTCCTTTCTTTCGCTCGCGGCGACCGCCGAATCCTCTGAGGTAGAAGTTGGAGGGAGGGGATGATCGGGGGGGGGAGAAAAGGAAAGTCCGAGAGTTTGTGTTGTGTCTGCTGGATCCAATAAGAGCGTAGATGGGAAGAGACAAAAGACTGGCTAGACAGAGAGCGAACAGGAGATGGGAGCATATCTCATGAAGGTTAAATCGTGCCAAGTTCTGTGTCCACGCAAAGGACATTTGAAAGAGAAACTGCACAATGAACGACTAAGATTTGCTAGAACACAGTATGTTAGACATTTAAATCACATGAACGTGGATTTTAAAATAATGGCAGCCTTGTATTTTACATTACACACATGTCAAAAACACTTAAAACTACTTCAGTAATAGTATTAGCCTCATGCAGGATTAGTGTGGGCATAGAAACCGTAAACATCTCTATCTTGGTCACGTTGGCTTTGAACGCCATCCATCCCCAACGCCTCACGTCCTCCATATGTTTTACGCAACAGCTGGAGAGAATTACAGCTGTGTAAGGTCTTGGAAAGCAATCCAGAGGTTTTAAAAGAGACAAGCCAGATTTAGGCCTAACATATAGTGTTTTAGACCATAATTACATATGTATGGTATAATGGTCCAAAATAGAAAATGCCTGGTAAAAAGCATAATTAAGAGGAAGTGCTGCTGCTGCTGCTGCTGCTGAAGCTGAAGCTGGAGCCTGTGGTGCACAGAGGTGATTGTTTTTTATTGGTGGTGGTTATCTGGTCATTTTTAAAAGTCACTTTTTAAAATAAATGCCATGTGAACAGGAGTCACACATTGTTTATTCATTATTTTATTCGTTGTGATTCTACAACTGCATATTAGGGCGTATAATAGGTAGAAAAAAACAGGGCTGTCAATCGATTAAAATGTCTAATCGCGATTAATCACAAATGAATCACATTTTTTTATTTGTTCTAAATGTTCCTTAAAGGGAGATTTGTCAAGTATTTAATACTCTTATCAACATGGGAGTGACAAATATGCTGCTTTATGCAAATGTCTGTATATATTTATTATTGTAAATCAATTAACAACACAAAACAATGACAGATATTGATCAGAAACCCTCACAGGTACTGCATTTAACATAAAACAATATGCTCAAATCATAACATGGCAAACTGCAGCCCAACAGGCAACAACAGCTGTCAGTGTGTCAGTGTGCTGACTTGACTATGACTTGCCCCAAACTGCATGTGATTATCATGAAGTGGGCATGTCTGTAAAGGGGAGACTCGTGGGTACCCATAGAACCCATTTACATTCACTGATCTGGAGGTCAGAGGTCAAGGGACCCCTTTGAAAATCACCATGCCAGCTTTTCCTCGCCAAAATTTAGCGCAAGTTTGGAGCGTTATTTAACCTCCTTCACGACAAGCTAGTATGACATGGTTGGTAGCGATGGATTCATTAGGTTCTCTAGTTTCCCTGTCAGTAACGTCGCTCTGGCTTAAAAACTGAGCCATTAGTGGCGTTTGAATTAAATTGCGTTAACACGTTATTGCGTTAATGTTAACAGAAAAATAATATAAATATATATATATATATATAAAAATGTAATTAAATTACGGAGCCATAAAGTCATAAATTTACAAGAAAAAAAACCTCAAAACGTGATAACGCCAGCCACCGTCTGAAATTTCGTTGCACCTAAAGTAGTGTTATTACGGTAAAGGATGGCCTCTGAGCGCGGTGAAGGTCCGGAAAAATACGTAGACATGTTTTTCTTTCATGTTCTTTCTGTATTATGAACATAAATAAATACTAATATTGTAGAAACAAGGCAAAAGTGAGCATGACTCACATTCCCCCCTCTAACTGCTGCTGGTCAAGATTTTGCCCTTTTGGGCACCCTGGACTTCTAACCCCCAAAAGGCACAACAAGAACACACTGCCAACCATCATACCAAAGTTGAACATAAGTTAAATAGTTTCCGAATTCTCCGGAAACGAAAGTGTGACACGTGAACGGACAGACGGACGGACGGACGGAAGGACGGAAGGACGGACAAGCGGATGACTACGTTGTCGCGGGGGTATATTAACAGGAAAGCAGAGACGAACAACTTCTATCTTTGACTACACAAAGGCGTGTGGGATGTGTTATATCTGAGTAAAATAACTATTTACACGGTTTCAGTAAAAATCAACAAGTTCAGTTCAAGTTTTCATTTTTGGGATTTCAATAACGAAGACGGATATATCGCCCAGGTCTTCAACTCTCAACTTCCTGTTTCGGTTGTAAAAGCCTGAGGTTGCCAATCATGTTTTTGCAACTCAATCTTACTCGCATACGCACACGGACAGACACACATGCACAGACACACACACACACACACACACACACACACACACACACACACACACACACACACACACACACACACACACACACGCTAACAAGTATCATCATGCGTCGGATGGTTGTGCGGGATGGTGTTTCTGTAGAAACAGTGGGGGGATATTGGAGCCAGACGTGTGGAGCTGTCAGGGTCGAGTGATAGGAAAAGGTGTCAGTCACATCCCAGGGGTCCACACACACACACACACACACACACACAACGTTATCATTCCCCCTTTTGCTCTCCTTTATACACACACACACACACACACACACACAGATGAGTGTGATTTGATGTGCTGTAGCAGATGTAAGTGGACACCCTTATTCTCCTTAATGAAGATATATTCCTGGCCAGGGGTGGATGTGGGGCACTGACTCTGCACCTTTACCATGCAGGGCTCAGTCCACATCTGCTTCCCATCAGCCACAAGGCTTACCTTTTTAAGGCAGAGGCGAGGGCGGGCTGGCGGGCGAGCGGGGAAAACGAAGCAGCGCTCGGTTTTTTGGCTTGATTCAATTACTAGCACCACCGTGAGAGAACATTCCCCCTCAGGTGTCTGACTCTGTGCATGTGTATGCATGCGTCTGTGCTGCAAAGACGGACTGAGAGTCGGTCCTTTGACAACTGAGGGTCAGTGACATGTTGGCTGGTCACTCGGCGACCCGCTAAGGCCTGTGAAGAAGTTTCTGGTCCTCCTATTACTTCTCAGCCTGTTACATTTCCTCTCTGTTACGCATTAAGATAAATCAGAGTGGGTGGTTCTTCAGGATTAACTTTGTTTATGGAGGCATTATTTTATTTGGTTAGAAAAAAAGGAGAATAAATCCCAGTTTATACCTCTTCTCAGCATTTAATGAACTGGCGTAGGGTTTTAAAGGGCACCAGCAGTTACCACAAATATTCACTCGTTGCCCCATGATAACAGCTGGCAGCACATGTGTGTGTGTTTGTAAAGAGGGAAGCTGACAACTACTCATCATGGCCCTTTAAAATAAAGTGGATGAACACAGACCAGACAGAGTTCTCCTTCTGGTTTATGTTATTTTTACGTTACCGCTGGTTACAATTACAGAAGAGCCTGAGTTAGTTATGAGGCCTCGTCGGTGACTACAAACACTGCGACAGGAGCCGGTTCGTACTTCGGTGCTTTATAGTGATGGTGTTCATCCCAACCAAACACGACATCAGATAATTAGCACAACGTTTTGTAGCGATCCATCACCTAGATGTATGAAAAAAAAAGTGCTTATTTTCCATCTTCGCTGTGATTGTGTCACACATACATTTACATGAAAGATGCTGACATTATCATTTAGTGAAAGAGAAACTCCGGCTGTATAATTGGATTTTTCATCATGTCCATGTCCCCCTCCTCCTCCTCCTCCTCCTCCTCCTCCTCCTCCTCCTCCTCCTCCTCCTCCTCCTCCTCTTCAAACTATGTGACATCTTCATTTTAATAAATGTCACACTGATAAGGAGCGAAGGTTAGCCAGGTATGGGCTGGGATGGACGGTACTGGCGGCTGCACTGCTACCTCTTAAATATATACAGTATGATGACAGAGGTGCTGTCTGTGCATCTTATGATGATGCACCTGATGATGCATTTAATAGCTACTAGGCTCCAAACTGCATTGCATTCATTGGTAGAATATGATGTGTATTCACGCTAATCAGCAAAACAAACTTGCTTTTGTGGCATCTTCACCGATCTCCAGTACAGATAGAGTTGCATATAGAGAAATGTTCATACTGGCTTTTACGACACATGGCATCGGCCCGGTCACACAAAAAGGAACGCCGTTTTTGCTTTTGGCATGTCATTTATACGCCATGTAGCCTGTACTGACTGCAATATAAATGCATCCGTGTAATTATGCTACGCTCAGAGCTAGTGACGTAGAATAAAAAGTGAGAAAGACTGATTATAGTGGGAGGGAGGGGAGGAGGACGGGTCAGCTATTAACACCAGTGTTTTGTTTTGTAAGTTACGTAAGTGACTTATGTTGCGTTGTTTCCGTACATATTGTACTTAGATGACGTATTTATTTTAAGGACAACCATGATGTTTTTCCCAAACCTAACTAAGCGTGTAATATTCACGCCATGGCGAAGCAAAACGTGACGCTGGCGGACAGGCGGGTCTATCGGTGCCTTCAAACTCGTGAGCTCGTGTTTACAACACGGGAAGTCGTGTAAACGATATGCTTGACGTTCAGGTGGTTAAGTTGTGAAGAACGCCGCTGCTAAGCAACAGCAATATTAACGTTACTGTCAGCGTCTAGAAGCCACAGAGGCTAACAGTTTTTATATTTTGAATATAATTCATTAATTCTTTCTCCCAACATGCTTCTGGTGAAACCTCAGGGAAATTCACTGGATTGGTCGCCACTCTGTATATATTTATATATCCATGGCTGAACTATCAATACGTCAGCGTCTCTCTATATCTCTCTCTCTCTCTCTCTCTCTCACACACCTTTCTTCTCTTTTCTGAGACTGTGGCATGCGGTGAGTTCTAGAGAGCGGCTCACTTTTTCTTCTTCTTCTTCTTCTTTTTGAGAGGGGGTGTTGGTGTCTGAGACGGTGAACAATGGCCAAACTGTTGAGCAGCGACTCAACTCGGCCCTGAGGATTTCCTCCTCAACCCCGGACCACCTAATACTATATGACACGCTACATCATGAGGAAAGGAGACACGCATTTAAAAAAACAGGAAAGGAGAAAGTGGGGTACATACCATGCGGTTTTTGTGCGAGAGCGCCTCACAAAATCAGAGCTTTGCCGACACTTTTGTCGTCAGAAACTGGGGCTTGTTTTCGTGACGCTGGGCTCTTCACGTTTTCTTACTCCCCTAAAAAACTGTCCAGTTGTTGGCAGTGTGTGTGAGTTTAAAGAAGTAGCAGACAGACGGACATTTAAACTTCTCACTACACTCCACGTTCTCTGCACACATCGTCATCAAATTCAACTATTTGACTCACACATGGGTTCTCTTCCATCGCTTCCCCCGGCCTGAATGCTTTTACATCATAAATCAGTAGTAAAAACATCGCTCTGTGTAGCAGCTCCACTCGTCACATGACTAGCTTTGACCTTCTCCATCAAATATCTCCCACCTCGGCCTACTGTAGCCTTTAGCAGAGCTGCTAACCAGACGCAGATGGATATTTACAACTGACAGCAGATGGAAAGAACTTCACACACACCGAGTCGAGCCTCGACGCTGTAGCTTCGTCTACTACGCCTTTACAACAATGAATTAATCCATTTTGTGTTTGACTAGTTTTCTATGAAAAATCAAAAACCGTTGCTGATGTTTGTAGTAGTGTAACGCCATGTATGCAAACGTACAATGACATATGATGTAGCTAACAGAAGTTGGGTATAAAGTAGAGTTCATGTATTTTTAGCTGGTGATAACTGATTAGAAGTTTGAGTTAAAACTATTTATCAGTTCGGTCAGTTTAGAATAAGTTCTCAGTTACTGAAAGGTTTACTTTACCTTTCTTGTGACAGCTGCAATATATAACTATGAAACATAAACATCATTCATAATTTACTCACGTTTGTAATTCAAATGCTTGAATGTCATTATCAGCATTTTGACATGCAGATATCACCCTCCTCAAACCTCTGGAACTGATTAGGGCTGTCAGAGTTAAGGTGATAATAACGCTAATTTGTTTTAACGCCACTCATTTCTTTAACGCATTAACCCAACTTGTGATTTTTAGGTTGTAGCGGGCTCAGTTTTAGAAGATACTGACATCACATGTCATACTAGCTTGTCGCAAAGGAGGTTAAATAACGCTCCTAACTTATGCAAAATTTTGCCGAAGAAAAACTGGCATGGTGATTTTCAAAGGGGTCCCTTGACCTCTGACCTCCAGATATGTGAATGTAAATGGGTTCTATGGGTACCCACGAGTCTCCCCTTTACAGACATGCCCACTTTATGATAATCACATGCAGTTTGGGGCAAGTCATAGTCAAGTCAGCACACTGACACACTGACAGCTGTTGTTGCCTGTTGGGTTTGAATTTTCCATGTTATGATTTCAGCATATTGTTTTATGCTAAATGCAGTACCTGTGAGGGTTTCTGGACAATATCTGTCACTGTTTTGTGTTAATTGATTTCCAATAATAAATATATACATATATTTGCATAAAGCAGCATATTGTCCACTCCCATGTTGATAAGAGGATTAAATACTTGCCTGAATGTCAGTATTAGCATTTGACATGCAGTTATCATCCTCATAAAACCTTTAACCTGTAACTGATATATCAAAACTTTTAAACATCACCATGTCCATTATCTTGCTTTTTCCTCTTCTCTCCTCTCTCCTCCTCGTAACCCCACCTACCCCTAAACACACCCAGGGTTGTCCTGCGGTGGGCAGACAGGGCTTAGGCCGGGGATAAGAGAAAGTGCTTGGTAGACGACGCGGGCTAATTTGTAAAAGATACAGCGGCTGCACGGCTTTCCAAGGCGCTGTGGGGGGAACCAAAACATTCAGCAGTTGTCCAAACAGATTCCTCGCTACACTCCGCAGTGGACGACACGGCAGCACTGCTATAATTTACACACACACATGCACGCACACACACACGCAAACACACACACACACACACACACACACACACACACAAACACACACACACACACACACACACGCGCACACACACAGGCACTCTCTTTCCTCCGGCGCAGGAATTTATTTTGCTTGGGGTGATTGCTGTGTCTGCAAATTTTGAAGCCTTGTTAATGAATTTGAAACGGGGTCACGCTGGGATTGATGGGTGAGAATTATGTGCTGCAGGAAAGGGAAGTGTTGTGAGGAGCTATTATGAGATCACGCAAGCTAAGCACCTTTGTTTCACTATGAAGTCGGACGTTATTTTGATAAAAGATGAGATCAGATTGTACGATCTGAGATATGTCATATGATAACATGCATTTAGGTGTCTGTGCGTTCACATGTGTAACCTTTCCCTTGTTTGCTTTCTGCACAGAGGAAAGTGAAAGGTACTAAGCAATAGGGGGCGCCTGCACACAGCTGGATATTCAAGTAAAGCCACTTCATCCACACACAGGACACAAACACACACTGTGACAAGAGAAAGTTGTGTATATATGAACCCTTTGTCTCCCCTGTCACTCATTACCTTTGATCAAGTGTATATTCAAACATTAATAGTACATTTCCTGGTTGAGTAATCTTTTTTCAGCACTAATAACTTCAGTAATAACGCTTCCTGGATCTGCTCTCTCTGGGTACTCGCTGTGCCAGTGTGTGTGTGTGTTTCTATGTGTACGAGTGCGTGACCACCGCTGCCCTTCCCATATCTGTCTCCCATCGCTCTGTCTTATCAACAGCACACACATACCTCAGCGTCGCCTCCTGTGATTGTGTAAAAAAAGCCTGGGGCTTTTTTTTTTTCCTCCGCGCCACAAAGACAAGCAGAGGAAAAGTGCAGTCTATGTTGTATGTGACAATACCAGGGAGAAACGGGCGCTGCGGCGCTCGGGAGATTCTGTTGTTATAGGGACAAAACAAATAAAGTGTCAGCCGTTGAAGAGATGGCTCGGCTCAAAAGGGTCAGGCCCAGCTAATTCTTTTGGAAAACAATCAGCTGCCATCTTGTTCTCTCTCCCCGCGGCAGCTGTCTTGACTTCTTTCTGCTTTGATAACACTGATGGACATTTTTGAAAACTTTACCTTTACCAAGGTCAAGGGTTTGGTTACTAGCCGAAAAATTGAATAAATTACATGTTAAAGGGTCAGTTCACCCAAATAAGAAAACAAAATCTAGTCGGTAGCAGATAGTTGGGTTTTATTTTCCCAGGTTTCGACACTTCATTTGTGATAAACGACATATTAAAGCTGCATTTGGTAACTTTAAGCAAATTTAATAAAAAGTTATTATAAAACAGTCACTATATCCAGACAGTATAGTAGTGCATGAGACAGGTAATCTGAAAAAAATCATGTTCCTCTGTGTCCTCCTAGTTCTCCTAATGGCATTTGCAAGATTTCTCCACACCTGAATGAAAACAACCAATCAGTGGCGAGCAGTCTCCGGGCAGCTCGCAAAACTCTCAAACTCCGATCAATCTAGGCAGCGCTGAACAAATATGAATCAAGATTATGAGCCAAAACCAAGCACCACCCACCGACTGGAACAAACTCTCTCATTTTCCAACTAAACAGTACACTACAAGATGTTTCTGAGAACATCTGAGGAGAGAGATAGGCATTGGGAGCAGTGATTGACAGCTGCTGTAGAGACTCCTCGGCTCTGATTGGTTGTTTTCCTTTGGCGGTGAAATCTTGTAAATTCCATCAGGAGCACGGGAGGACACAGATTATCTGTCTCATGCACTACTGTCAGGACATGGTGACCGTCTTATAAAAATATCAGAGTTTCCGACTGCAGCTTTAAGCAATGCAACAGCAGCATATGTTTCCAGTATCTCTGTCCCCGTTACTCTGGATAGTCCAAACACCTTAAAGCTCTTTGCACACCAACTCCGTCATCCGATAAAAATCGTTACGCACAGAAACTATGCACACTGAGTTTTTGCAGTGCAAGACAAAATGTATATAGATTACGTCGGTGCAGTGGAGCGTCCCAAACGGGGCTAATGAATGAATGAATGAATGATATTAGCAAGAAGCTATCGTTTAGCTGCCAAGAGCACAATCACTGCTGTCTAATCTTTCCTTCATCCTTTTGCAACCGTCCCCAACTCCAAGCTGTTCTGTAATCACCTGCCTCAATCTATCTTTAAATTACGCATCTCCGAATTCTTTTATTGCGCTGGGAGACAAAGTGAATGTTTTTCAGACGCCTTTTTCGATGATGACGTTTACTTTACTGTCTTTTGATTGTTTTTATTATCCATTTATTTATTTTTTCTTTTAACTTATACTTTCATATTCTCTTACTCGTTTTTATCTGATGCACTTTGTTCTCTCTGTTCTTGCTTTTATATATGTAAAGCACTTTGGATTGCCTCTGTGTATGAAATGGGCTATATAAATAAGCTTGCCTTGCCTAATCACGGACGAAGGTTTGGGAGTCGGTGTGTAAACGTGATTGACGCAACGTGAGGTCGTATTTATTCTTAAACGTGCGACTATTTCAGACGAAAAATATGGACTTGGTGTGTAAAGGCCTTAACTGTGAAGAGCATTTGAACTACTTCCTACAGAAGAAATGGTCTCGATGAAAACAGTTGACAAAGTGTTTTTCAGTGATTTTCAGCTGCTTGTAAAAGATGTTTCTGAAAATATGCTTTTTTGTAATTTGGGTGAAGTGACCCTTTAAAAAAAACAAGCTCATGAAGAATCTCTGTCTTGCTACGTTTTGTAAACTCTGCACATTTACTATGTTGACTGTGCCTCTTAAAAATGCTAACAACATTTGCTCAAACATTTGATGCCAGGTTGGGCGGGTTGCCAGTTCATCGCTGGCCTGCCATGTTGTTGTTTAAAGGCAACAGTCCGGTCACTGTGGCTCTCCTTCCTTCTCAGTGAGAGAGAGTCGGTGCTTTTAAACTTGCGTTAGACCTGGAAACGGCTGCGCTAGCAGGCTCAATACGTAGGTCAGCCAGGATAACCCCCATATCCTGATTACTGACACAGAGTGCCCTCTGGAACACAGGCCAGCAATAAAGAAAGGCTTCAATGAGCTGCTGCAGAAACCCGCCTGCATGGCTGGTATAAATACGGCTGACTGGGACAGAAGCTGTGAACACGGAGAGAGAGATTCATCTATTCTGGAGGAAATGCTGTTTTCTTTATGTGTGTGTATGGTGCTATATTAACTACTAAGAAGACTCACCTGCAATGTTGTTTTAAAAAAAGTGAATATGCATGAAAATCAATAGGATAGTGAGCCGAAGCAGGACTAGGAGCTTTTTGTTTCCCCCGCTGGCGCTCCCTCCACTTTGTCGAACCCGGCTGAAAGATTGATGGGGAGAAAAGAGAGAAAAAGATGGAAAGAGAGAGAGAAAGATACAAAGAGTGAAGGAGAGACTGAAGGAGAGGAGAAAAAACCCACGGCTTTTAAATCTTCAGCTGATATGTCAGAGTGAGAGCCCCCCCCACATGTCTATGAATATCTCTTCTATTATTACTATTGACCCGTGTGCCATAAAGAACGGTCGGGGCTCTGCATTACTCAAGCCTCAGAATTATGCAGCTACTGCTAAAGGCCAACGGCCTCGTGGACACATATTGAGCCCATTAAAGCGACATAGTAAAGAGTAATAGTTTTCTTAGTTTAAAATAATTAGGGCTATCATCGATTAAAATATTTAATTGTGATTAATCGCAAATTAATCACACATTTTTTTATCTGTTCAAAATGTACCTTAAAGGGAGATTTATCAAGTATTTAATACTGTGGACAAATATGCTGCTTTATGCAAATGTATGTATATATTTATTATTGTAAATCAATTAACAACACAAAACAATGACAGATATTGTCCAGAAACCCTCACAGGTACTGCATTTAGCATAAAACAATATGCTCCAATCATAACATGGCAAACTGCAGCCCAACAGGCAACAACAGCTGTCAGTGTGTCAGTGTGCTGACTTGACTATGACTTGCCCCCAA